>NC_056747.1:493422835-493442835 GCF_019279795.1 Protopterus annectens
GACAATCTATTGAGTGAGAAGAAGGTTTAAGCTTCAGGAGCAGAGATTTAACATATCTGGTGAATAAAGTGTTTTTAAGCAGAAAGGAGAGGAAGTGTTTGAAGGAATAGGAGGGAAGGAGGGTGGGGTGGAGTTAGTGTTTGGAAGGTTAATGGGTTTTCTGACGGTGTCTATGAAGTAGGAGTTAGTTAGCAGCCGTTTGGAGAGGAGTGATAGAGGGACTAGGCTGGGGAGTAGATGGGTTACCAGGTTGAAGGATTTGATTAATTGTATGCCAGAATTTCTTTGGTTTATGTAGGTGTGTTTTAGGGGGATTAGAGTAGTAGTTTCTCTTGTCATTGATTATTACTTTCTTGGTAAGGTTACAAAGGAGTTTATTTTGTTGTAAGTGAAAGGGCAGTTTAATTTTGGTCCAGAGCTTCCAATTTTTGTCCCTTTGTGCCATTGGGGAGCGTGTGGAGGGAGTTAGCCAAGGGGATATGGCAGATTTTATTCTGATATAGCATATGAGGGCAAGGGAATTAAGTATGTTATGGAATATATTATAAAATATTGTGACATCTTCGAGTTGTAGTTGCCTGAGAAAGGACCAGTTGATAGCTGAGAGTTGATTGTTTAGTTCATTAGGGTCAAACTTTTTTAGATTTCGGCGTGCTTTGATTGTATGAGGCATGAGGATGTATGTGCTAAAACGGAGGACTTTTGTTGGGCAGTGGTCACTGTGTCAGGAAGGGTTTTGGGATGTGATATTTATGGGGATGTGATACTAGGATCCAGTCAAGTATAGATGAGTGGGTAGTGGATTTAGTGGAATAAGGAGGTGTAGTTGCAAGTTGGGTGAAACAATGCAAGTTGAAGGAGGTAGAGGGGGATGCTATGTAAGAGTTGACCCCTTGATGTTGACATCTCCCATTATTATAGGCTCATTATGTAGATCAGATGATAGAGAGGAAGAAATACATCTGATGATGTTAATCTTCTTTCCATTTATCACTGATTGGTTCGGTTCCAAGCCCTCAGAACTGAGTTGGCCTATTACCAAGCTCGTGCCAGGCAAAAAACTGTTAAGCTAAGCTTCTACCCAGAATATCCTTCTCCATGTTACCTCAGATCTCGTTTGTTATGTAGCCGTAAAGCCTTGTTTCAGCCGAGCTCCCAGGTAAGTGAAAACTTTTTTGATATTTTGTGTGAAAAACTCATTGAGATTTTTTTCCTTTATTTAGCGTTAGTCTTTCTTGTGTTAAATTACAGTTAGATATTGTTCTTTTTTCTTCCTTTTCCTACCTGTTAGTAAACTTTCAAGTACAGTTGTTGGTACGGCCCTCTCTCCTTGCCCTTGTGGTATTCCTCTGTATCATAGTTGGTATTCCTACTTTCCTTCCTAACCTGTTAGTGCTTTTAATAGTAAGTTTCTGTTTTATGTAAGAAGTAGTAGCACAACGTTGCGAGTCCACAGATAGGATTTATTAATACAAAAATACACAAATAGTTAAGTGCTTTCATCAAACAGTATGACTTCATCAGAACAGTTAAAATATGAACTTTCAGGCTTAAATACCCCACAGTTTGAATTCATTGGTCTAGGAATTAGCAAATCATATTTCAAACATGCCAAATCTCATGAATAATGAAACAAATAATTAAATAAGTCCAACATTAAACATGCGTACCATTACAATATACATATAAAAGTAGCACATTTATATATATATGTTTATATAAAAATTATAATGCAAAAGTGCAGAAGTATAAACTGTTAACATTTTAAAAAATACTTTCTTACATATTAAAAATTACTTCACTGACTGAACAGCCAGTGTGTTATACTAAATCTGCCTTCTCTTTCAAAATAGGCATAATTGAAAGATGTTCATTAATGCCCGGGGGTTGGTCAGCAGCTTGTCGGAGTTGCTACATCAATTCCTTGTGCAACCTATTTTGCCAATCACCCCACCTCACATCCACTGTGACAAAATCCAAAATACCAAACTTAAAACCACTAAAATTTCTACACAAACCACTATGTTTGTATAATGCATTAATATTTTTTCCACATTTGATATCATATAAATGCTCATATATCCTGTTCTTCAACATCCTTTCCATCTTTCCGATGTAGAATGAAGAACAGGAAGTACATTTAGCAAGATATACCAGTTTACTGGAACAACAGTTTCCATTTTTCAAATAAATATGACACTTGTTGAGATTATTAATAATGATGTCACGTTCAAGCATTATATAGGAACAATAATGACATCTACCACAAGGCTTACTACCATATGAGTTTCTCTGTTTTTCATTGGAGTTTCTGGAAACCTCCACCAAGGATTTTATGTTACTACCTACTTTGGTGGAGAAAATAGGTTGATCACCAAGAACCCGGATTATTTCAGGATTGGTTCTAAAAATATTCAAATTCTTTGACAAAGTTGTTTTAACTTGAGAATAAAGGGGACTAAACTGCACTACACATGCCTGTTGAAAATTGGTGCCAACCCTGGTATTACCAAAATCAACAGTATCAACTGGTTTGATTGATGCTACCCAGTAATGGTTTGTACACGGTACCCCATTTATCACCAACCTCCTGGAGTATTGAATCAATGAAGTACCCCGGGTAGCCTCTCTCTAAAAACATTTTCCTTAAATTCTAAAATTCCAGTATCACGTCTTCTTTTGTAGTGGTCATTCTGGCTATCCTCACTGCCTGCCTCTTTACAATACTTATTTTCTGGTGGATAGGGTGGTGACTGGTATAATGCAAATATGCATTGCAAAATGTGTTTTTTTTGTAGATTTTGGAGTGGAACCTATTTTATTTTTTAAAAATCTGCACATCAAGGAAATTAATTTCCTGCTGATGGTATTGAAAAGTAAATTTTAAATACCTAGTAGTCTGGTTTATATATTCCAAAAACCTAGGAATTCCTGCTACATCCCCTTTCCACACAATAAAAATGTCATCCAAAAATCTACCGTAATATGCAATGCAGGATGAAAATTCCATATCAGGTTGAAAAATATATTTTTGTTCCCACCCTAAAAGCACTAAGTTAGCATACAAAGGGGCACATGCAGCACCCATAGCAACTCCCTGCAGTTGTTTAAAATATTCACCACCAAAAAATATAAAATTATTCTCAAGAATCAGACTCATTAACTCACATAAAAGTGATACCTCATCAGGTTTTAAAACGGAGTGGGGAAAAAGGAACTTCCTCGAAAAAATCTAGTCCTTCCAGTTTTGGAATACAAGAAAAAAGATCCTGTACATCAACTGTAAGAAACCAACAATCAGGTATCCAAATATCTTGCTTAAGCTGACCCAAGAATTCCCAAGAATCCTTTAACAAGTGCGGAAATTTGCTGACAATATGTTTCAGTTTCACATCCACATAAACCGCTAGGTTATGCATCTTGGATCCTGCGGCTGCAACTATGGGTCTGAACGGTGGATGTGAGAGTGTTCAATCTCGCCTTTGTTCTTACACATGGGTTCGGAGCCGATCCTCGGCTCCGTGCCGGCCGACTGCAAGCTCTGCATCGAGAAGAAGCTCGAGGACATCTAATACCCACAATCCCCCTCTGCCTTTACCTCAGATCTAGTTTGCCGCTGCTGCATACGCATCGTTGGAGACTAGCTCGAGGCTGTACAGATAAGATTTTTATCTATTCTGTTTAAATTTCAGAGTTTTTTATCTAGTTACTTAAAGTATAAGAGTAGGTGTGTGAGTCATTAGAATTTCTCGATAATTAGAATAGTTAACTTAGTTAACTTTCGAGTTTAGACTTTTTCGGGGCCTACCCCTTCTTGGACTTGTGACTAGATACTTGTTATAGTCTTGCCTTTAGGCATTTCACGGATTTGACAATTTTGACTAAAAGCTTGTTTTAGTTAATATCAAACAGACTTTTATAACCGGATTTGACACTTTACTGGATTGGACTTTTTACTGGACTGGACTGTCTTTTCTTTTTCAATATGTCTGAAAAGATGAAATCTGGCTTTAAACGTTGTCAGTGTGGCCAAAAAATGTCGGTCACAGACAACCACAGTTCCTGTGTCTACTGTCTTGGCCCTCTCCACTTACAAGAGGACTGCTCTATTTGTCACTCTTTTAGTGGGAGGGTCATGACAGATAGGCGCAGGAAACTGATGGATAGAGGATTGCTCAAACCCTCTTTCCAGGAGGCTCTGGATGCTTCAGACCAGGCATCCAAGTCTTCGAAGGGGTCGAAGGCGTCGGAGCCAAAGTCATCGGCTCCGAGCTCTTCGAGTCTAGTTAGATCACCGGTTCCACAGACTTCGGGGCCGAGTGTTCAACTGTTGGCAGTTCCCGAGCCTCGAGTCTTGGAACCGGTGACGGAGCTCCCTCCACCGACTCTGCTGAGGTCGGCGCCGTCTTCGATCCCTTCGACTCGTTCTTCTAGAGCCCTTTCCGACACCGGCGTGGACCGTGTGGTGCAGAAACTTATGGAGCATACGGCCCTGTCCAAGCTTATTCGGTCTCCTCTCAGTTGATGTCGAGACTTGAAGGCCTGCCACTATCTCCATCTGTTCCTCCTCCGAGACCTGTTCAGTCTTCGGAGCCGGAAGAAGCTGACCTGATGATTGTGGAGCCCTCGGTGCCAGAACCGTCTTTTTCTCGGTCGGCACCGTTTACCTCGACTCCATCCGATCCGGTACCGGAGTCTCGGGCCAAGATCTGTCCTTGGTTCCGGGACCGAGAGTCGAACCGATGTTTCGGTTCCGACTCTCTCTCTCGGGGCCTCGGCACGGATCGATTCGGTTCCGTCCTCGGGTCGGTGCCTTTGGCTCCTGTTTCGGGATTCTTCCCATTTCTTCGGAACCGGGAGATACCTCGACTCGGGACCCGGGGGCCTTCGACCTCATGAGGAAGGTGTTGTCTACTCAGACAACCACATCAGCAGGTACAGCTTCTCCTCCCCGCAAAGGACCGTTATCCTCCTCTGCACCCACGGCCACGTCCAAGCGCCGGGCACCGGTGTGTCAGCCAGCCCTGGAGGGTGCCCCCTCTTCCTCGGAGGCTTCTTCGGATGCTCCCCACGAAGAAGTTCCTAGGAAAAGACTGTGTAAGAGGAGACACTTGGATTCTCAACAAGAATCCTTGACATCTGATACTGACTTAGATGAGTCAGAAGGGTCCCCTAAGTCACCTTCAGAGGATGTCTCTTTTGCTGACATCTTGGAGATCCTTAAACAGAGAGGTGACTGGCAAGCCCTCCCCCCTTCTGAGGATGAGTCAGTTTTGCTGAAGGCATTTGGTGCCCGTCCTTCCTCCTCCTGGGTCACTCCGCCCTTTGATGAGTTAATGGAATTGATTGCTCGAAGGGTGGGAGACTCCTGACACGGTGGAACCTGTCCCTAGGAAGCCAAATAAGTACATCACGGCACCACAGGACAAAGCTTACCTTACCAAAGGAGTTCCGGTAGACGCCATGGTGGTGGCAGCGCCACGAAAAGGAGATGTCGGAGTCTTCCTCATCTGTCCATCCGCCTAACAAAGATTCTAGGACCATGGACAGATACGGGAAGCGCATTTTCAGTTCAGCGGCTTTCTCTATGCGGTCCCTGAACTATTTGACCCATTTTACACGTTTACAGAGGGATCTAGTCAAAGAGTTGGGAGATACCCTCCAGGGTGCTACAGATGCCGCTGTCTCAGAGAAAGTTACAGCGCATCTCAACACCCTTACGTCCATTGTGAACTCGTCCATGAGGCTGATATCCTATGCAGCCGAAGGATCGAGTAGGGCAGCGGCTTCAGCGATTGCTCTTCGTAGGCAATCCTGGATGCGCTTATGTTCGCTTGGAAGCCTTCAAGTCTTCCTTTACTAACGCCCCATTTGATGGAGCCACACTTTTGGCCCTAAAGTAAAGGAGACCCTTACCGGTGTGAACAGGAGGGAAAGACTCTGTCTGCTGTCGGAGTCCGTTTTCCACCCCTTCCAGACCGCACCCCAAAGGGCAATGTGGTGGAAAATGTGGTTTGAAAACCCCAAGGGTCTTTTCCAAACACACAGGGTGATGCCCCTCTAGAGGCAGAGGGGGGCAGAGGTGGAAGACGCCGCCCTGGTGGCAGAGGGGTCCGCAAAACCAAGGTGACAGGGATAACCTCCCTGGCAAACCTTTTCAGCACTCCTGAGAGGAGGCCCGACTGTCCTGCTCTGGAGGCAGTCGGGGTCGCTTAGCTTTATACCCTCAGGCCTGGCAAAACCTTTCTTCAGACAATTGGGTAAAAGCATTGTTACCAGAGGTTACAAAATCCGTTTCTATCCACCCCATTCCAAAGAAAAAACTCCCAGATGTACCACCCCATCTGCGAGACCCAGCAGCTACAGAAATTTCAAAGCTGCTAGAAAAAAAGAGTCATCCAACCAGTCCCAGCGGACCAAATAGGATTCGGAACTTACTCAAGGTTCTTTTAGTTCCAAAGAAAACAGGGGACTGGAGGCCAATTCTGGACCTAAGTCATCTCAACACCTTTGTCAAGAAGGAAAAGTTTCGAATGGTCACGCTTCAATCGATCCTTCCATTCTTACGGAAGGACGACTGGATGTGCTCAATAGATCTGAAGGACGCATACTACCACATCAAAATGGCCAGGGCGTCCAGGGATCACTTGCGCTTCCGGCTGGGAGCCAGTCACTATCAGTTTCGAGCCCTGCCCTTTGGTCTGACCACAGCCCCAGGGTCTTCACCAAATGCATGGCAGTGGTAGCGTCTCATCTGAGGCGCCTAGGATTCCAGGTGTTTCCGTATCTGGACGACTGGCTCCTGTCTGCCACCACCAGGCGTCAACTGATACATGCCAGGGATTACTCCCTACAACTTTGTACACACCTTGGCATTTCAGTAAATTTCGAGAAATCTTTGCTACAGCCATCACAGCATATCTTATTCATAGGAGCGAATTAGATACTGCGTCAGTTAGTTCTAAAACTTCCGACAGAAAGAATAGTAGCACTTCAATTCAACATTTCCCTTCTGCTGTCGTCCAGAAAATCCCCAGCAAAATTGTTCTGAAAGTTCTGGGTCTCATGGCAGCTTCTCTCATAGCAATACCATTGGGAAGACTGCACATGAGAGTGCTACAATGGCTTCTATTTGCACAATGGTCATTCCAACAACTTCCACTGACTCACGAAATATTGATAACGGAAACATGCAAATCACACCTAAGGTGGTGGTTACAGGCTTGCAACCTATCCGGCGGAAGACCATTTGTGCTACCCACACCGTCAGCAACGATAACCACGGACGCTTCCCTGATAGGGTGGGGGCATTTTTCAGGGACAGACAGTCCAAGGCGAATGGACCAATCTGGAGTACAATCTGCACATCAATGTTCTGGAGTTGAGGGCAGTGTTCTTGGCGTTGCAACACTTCGCTCCCCTTCTTCCTCCAGGAACCATTGCAGTTCAGACAGACAACATGTCAGTAGTCTGGTACATAAACAAGCAAGGGGGAACCAGCTCTTACCAACTATGCAGAGAGGCCATGAGAATTTGGCAATGGGCAGAGTCCACCGGTCGCTTTCTGATCGCAACGCACATCCCGGGGTCATCCAACGTCATAGCCGACAGGCTGAGCAGGGCAATACTATTGCCTCACGAGTGGTCCCTCAAACAGTCAGTTGCGGAAAGGATTTTTCGCAAATGGGGCCAGCCTACCTGCGATCCGTTTGCGTCTCCAATGAACGCCAAATGCAGGAGCTACTTTGCCCTATTACCCCCTCCAGGGGAAGTCCCCAGGGACGCGCTGGTGCACGATTGGCCCCCGGGTCTCCTATATGCTTTTCCTCCATTTCCCCTGATTGCAAAGTTTCTGCAGAAAGCAAACAACCTTCAGAGGACTATAATTCTCATTGCTCCGTTCTGGCCTCGTCAAATTTGGTTTCCCTTTCTATTGCATCACCGCATTCGGGGACCTTGGATGCTGGACCCAGAGCCAGATCTACTGACTCATTCGTCAGGAGTTCCTCACCCATCCCTGAATCTCTCCATCTAGCAGCTTGGCTGCTCCGCTTTTACAGCCAGGTCAATTCCCTTACATCGGGCGGTTCAGGATATTTTGGTAGCTTCTCATAAAGTTTCCACTACAAAGACTTACACCAGTAAATGGAAACATTTTGTCTTCTGGAGTCACATCAGTTGGACCCTGTTACAGCTCCGTTAAACAAGGTTTTAGAATTCTTGACTGAATTATTTCATGAAGGAGCTTCCCGGCTACTTTAAGAGTACAGTTAGCTGCCATTTCTAACTATCATATAGAAGAATGTGGAGCCTATTATGGCTCACAGACTTTGTAAAGCCTTTTAAAAGGTTCCTTTCATATCAGACCACCAGTCAGAAGTCCGACATCACCGTGGAATTTAAATTTGTTGCTTTCTAAATTAATGTTGCCACCCTTTGAACCAGCTTCAAGTTGCACATTGAAATTTTTGTCATGGAAAACATTATTTCTAGTGGCCATTACATCTGCTAGACGAGTGTCTGAGCTTCAGGCCCTTTCGGTCAAACATCCTTATTTAATATTTCATTCTGACAGAGTATCCCTACGCACTAATCCATCCTTTCTTCCCAAAGTTTGTTCCTCTAGTAATATCAACCAGTCCATTGAATTACCCACCTTATATAAAAACCACTCTAATAAGTTGGAGTATATGTTGCACAAACTAGACGTCCATAGACAACTCAGATTTTATTTGGATAGAACAAAAGATCACAGGAAATCTGATCAACTATTTGTAGCCTTTGCTGACAGCAGGAAGGGTCTTGCAGTTACAAAACGAACTCTTTCTAAATGGCTAACTGACTGTATCACATATGTTTATGAAGCCTCTGACCAAACTTTATCTGCAAAACCTAGAGGACATTCTACCAGGTCAGTGTCTACATCTTTGGCTCACGCAGCTCGCTTACCTTTAGACACTATTTGTGCGGCTGCTACTTGGGCTAAACCACATACATTTATCTCTCATTACAAAGTGGACAGGGTTTCTAGGGATAGGGCAACTTTTGGTTCCACTGTGCTCAAGAACGTTCTCCCTTGAGTTCCTCAGGATCATGGAGCTAGGGACGCTACCCATGTGTAAGAACAAAGGCGAGATTGAACACTCTCACATAAAGAAGTTATGTCCTTACCATAACGTTCCATGTGGAGTGTTCATCTCGCCTTGGTTATTACACTCCCACCCTTCCCACCCTTAGGAAGAACGTTCGATTTGGTGCCTGGTCTGGAGTATTCTCCTTCTGCTGTTGCAGTAGTACTGTTACTATCATACTCAGGGTATGTTTGTATATATGTATATTATTGTATATAGTGGCATGTGCGTGCGTATGTCTGGTTTGCTTGCAAACTAGATCTGAGGTAAAGGCAGAGGGGGATTGTGGGTATTAGATGTCCTCGAGCTTCTTCTCGATGCAGAGCTTGCAGTCGGCCGGCACGGAGCCGAGGATCGGCTCCGAACCCATGTGTAATAACCAAGGCGAGATGAACACTCCACATGGAACGTTATGGTAAGGACATAACTTCTTTTTTCCTAAAATCTTTGTGGACCTTCGGTATCCCAAAAATGGTTGGTATCCTAAGAAATTTGTTTAATAAAAAGTTGTATTCTTCCTTCGAAATCCTCTGATCTATCAGATATTCATATAAAAAACTATCCAATCTCTGGTAAGAAATATTGATTTCATTTTTAGAGCATAAAGAGTATCTATCCTCCTGGAATAGAATATTCTGCATATCATTATTGTATTCTTCTACACCATAAATAACCACCCCACCCCCTTTGTCAGGGGTCATAATTCTTATATCCTTATTGTTTCTGATACTGTCAAGGATGTTTTTTTCTTGAGTGTTCAAGTTATTAAAAACTTTCCTTTTTTCACCCTAGGTTTTATATAAATCTTCCCTGACTAATTTCTCATATGCCACTATAAGTGGATGCAATGGGGGGTTAAATATGCTACTTTTCTTTAATACCTTGTTGGATTCACCCTTGTTTGTTTTATCTGACAGTATAAGATTCAAATTTTGTTTCCTAAGATACAACTGCAGGTCAATCATGAGCGTTAGTCTTTCTTGTGTTAAATTACAATTAGATATTGTTCTTTTTTCTTCCTTTTCTTACCTGTTAGTAAACTTTCAAATACAATTGTTGGTACGGCCCTCTCTCCTTACCCTTGTGGTATTCCTCAGTATCATAGTTGGTATTCCTACTTTCCTTCCTAACCTGTTACTGCTTTTAATAGTAAGTTTCTGTTTTATGTATATGTATAATCCTGTTTGGTTTTGAACTCTGTCTGAATTGCTATCACAGACTTGTTTCAATTTTTTTTTTTTTTTGAAGTGCTAGCCTGTTCTCTCTTTCAAGATGTCGGATAGAAGGGTACTTCAGGGTTTAAGCATTGTACTTCGTGTAATGGCAAGTTACCTAATAGTGACTCTCACGATGATTGTATATATTGTTTGGGAGTGCCCCATCTTTCGGTGCAACCTCCCTGTGGCATTTGTCAAAGCTTCAGTCAAAGCACTCTGAATGAGCACAAGAATAAATTCATACTGGAAGGATTACTTAAGTCTCCCTTTTCAGAGGCCATTTCTGAGATGGAGGTCTCAACCCCTCCTACTAAAGACAAAAAGACTTCTCACTCGGTTCCTTCTTCACCCTTGGGTGATCAAGGTAAGCCTGTGAAACCAAAAGTTCCTAAGTTGTCCTCAGAGCATAAATCGGCCTCATTGGCACCATCCTTGTTGGCTCCGAGCACTTCAAAACTTAAGAAATCAACGCCAGCTTCAGCTCCGATTCTACCTCCAGACCAACAATAGACCTCACCACGCCTGCTATGACTTTGGTACCGGTGACCACTCCAGCTCTGTGTATGCCTTTGGTGCCCACCTTGGATATGATATTGGAACCCTCTGCTCCAGCTCAGAGTGCCCCTTCAGCACAGAGTGTTGTTTCCACCGAACTGGACTTGACCCCTTTGATCCTGGTCTTGAAACTTGAGACATTGGTGCCAGCAGATCTTGCACCATGGACCCGATACTCTCCATCTGTAGACCCATTCGTGGGTCAGACTTGTAGCCCATTCATTGACCAACCTGACTCCCTGTCCGGAGTGTCCACTGGATCCACCAGGAGCCTGTCAGAACTCGATGTGGTGCGTCTTGTGGACCAGCTGTTGGTAGCCAGCAGATCTTGCACCATGGACCCGATACTCTCCATCTGTAGACCCATTCGTGGGTCAGACTTATAGCCCATTCATTGACCAACCTGACTCCCTGTCCGGAATGTCCATTGGATCCACCAGGAGCCTGTCAAAACTCGATGTGGTGCATCTTGTGGACCAGCTATTGGTAGCCAGGGGGATACCAACACCCTCTAAGATCCATCCGCCTACAGGACTTGGGTTAGTTTCTCCACGGACTCCATCTTACATTCCTTCTTCAACCATTCCATTTCCCATGCTTCCTGCTCTGATGTCCTTCTCGGAACCCACCACTTCAGTGCCTATAGTGGACCTCACTCAGGCTCTGGGTTTGCCCCTTTGGCACTCTGTTCCTGTGGAACCGGTACTCCCTCAATCTCGGGATTGTGGGCTGTACTCCTCTGCCCAGGGCACAGTTCTGGGTGTGCCTTTAGTTCCATCTTCGGTGCTGGTTGTCTTGTCTGCACCCATCCTGCTTGAGCCTCCATCCGTGGTGGCGGGTTCGTCGGAGTGGGGTGTGACCCTGGTCCAAAGGTTGCGTTTCTCTGTTACGGGCTCCCATCCCTCTTCGGATGGACCTGCTTTCCACTCGATGGAGAGGGCTTTTGCTTCTGGAAGCACACCATTGGCATCATAACCCCAGTTTTCACCTCTTGAGCTACAGCTGCCTCACACCACCTCCCCGGTGCACTGGGTGGAGAAGCCGAGGGACACCCCTGTTCGAGGTACCCGCTGTTCCGAGTCCTCCTCCGAGACCCGCACTGAGGAGCCCTCTCGGAAGAGATCACGCAAGAGGAAGCATGTAGACTCGCCTGAGGAGTCTCTAATGAAAGACATGGATTACGATGATGGTGAATGGTCCCCATGGTTACCTCCTGATGATGCTTTCTTTGGAGACATCCTTGAAATGTTGAAACAGAGAGGTGACTAGAAACCCTCCAACCCTTCATCTGAGGAGTCCATATTCATACAAGGCTTTTTGTGCCTGGCCATCTACTACTTGGGTGAACCCACCTGCCGACAAGCTCATCCAGCTCGTTGTGCAGTGCACTTGGAAGAACCCTGATTCCATTGAGGCGATTCCTCAAAGACCTGACAAAATTTCCCCGCCCGAGGAGAACCCGCATTGGCTAGAGGGTTACCAATCGATGCTATGATGGTGGTGGCAGCTACGAAAAAGGACTTGACAGAAGAGAATCCTCTTGTCCATCTGCCCAGCAGAGAGTCCCGGGCGGTGAACAGACTTGGGAAACTAGTTTATGTATCAGCGACCTTTGCCATATGGTCTCTAAACTACCTGGGACATTTTACGAGGCTCCAGAGGGACTTGATCTCCGAACTCTCTGCATCATTCACAGAACAGGTGTCTGATGAGGTAAGGGACAAAGTTGCCTCGCAGCTCGCAACCTTGGAATCGATTTCCAACTCTTCCATGAGGTTGCTGTCACATGCAACCGAAGGGGCGGCTAGAGTGGCAGGTTCAGGCATTGTCATGAGACGTCTTGCTTGGATGCGCATTTGTGACCTCATGGATCTCTTCAAGTCTTCTTTTTTTGAATGCTCCCATCGAAGCATTGTCCTTTTTTGCCTCCAAAGTGAAGGACACGGTAGCCAGGTGTGAGCAAGATGGCAAGACCCTGCCTGCCATAGGCCTATGGTTTTCCAGCCCTTAAAGTTCCTTTTCCAGGAATCAGAGGAGTGGGAAAATGTGGCACAAAAAAATCTCAGGGTCCTTTCTGTGCCGCACGTGGTGGTGATACCCCCAGGGGCAGAGGGTGTAACAATTCCAGAAGACGACGCCCCTACAGGGGCAGAGGGGGTCCTCATAACCAGTGCTCCAGGGATTCTTTCTCTGAACAGCTTTAACAGCACTTCTGAAGAGCAGCCCGATTGCTTACCTCTGGAAGTAATCAGGGATAATTTTTCTCTGCACCAAGCTGCCTGGCGCACTCTTACCACCGCTCGTTGGGTGCAAAGTATAATCACCAGAGGTTACACCATTCCCCTTTCTTGTCAAGCAGCACTTCCAAAAAAGCTTCCTGAAGTTCCACCCAGTTAAAGGGAAGATGCAGCTTCAGAAATAAAAAAGCTGTTTCGAAAGAGTTATCCAACCAGTCCCACCAGACCAATGCGGATCAGGATTCTACTCAAGATTTTTTTTGGTGTCAAAAAAGGCAGGGGACTGGAGACCCATTCTGGATCTCAACAGCTTGAACAAGTCGTGTCACCCAAACCAAATTCTGGATGGTCACAATTCAGACCATTCTTCCTTTTTTAAGGGAAGGTGCTTGGCTGTGCTTGATATATCTCAGAGATGTGTATTACTACATCAAGATGGACAAATGCTTCAGGTGTCTGCTTCGCTTCCGGCTGGGAGCCAGTCACCATCAGTTTCGTGCCCTGCCATTTGGTCTCTCTACTGCCGCCAGAGTGTTTACGAAGTGTATGGCAGTGGTCACAGCTCATTTGAGACTACAAGGATTCCGAGTTTTTCCTTATTTGGACAACTGGCTCCTCACTGCCCTCACCAAGCGTCTGCTGGTATCCACCTTCCTTTGCACTCTCTCTCTCTCTCTCGCGAAAACTATGGGGATAACAATACAGTGGGAGAAGTCCAACCTTGTTCCTACACAGCAAATATAATTCATTGGAGCAGTGTTCAACACCCGGTCTTGTCTAATGTCATTCCCAACCCACATACTCCAGCGACTCTGAGGCTCCAGCTCCGGGTGATACCCTGTCAAACAAAAGTTTCAGTATGGGAGGTTCTTCAGGCCCTAGGTTCCATGGTAGCTTCAATCCCGATAGTCCCCCTTGCGAAGCTAAACATGCAAATTCTGCAATGGCTATTTCTTTTGCAGTGGTTCCCAAACTACCACCCTGTCAGTTCCCAGATTTATATAACCAACTCCTGCATTCGGGATCTTCTTTGGTGGATGAGCTCAGATGCAGAACTTTGGAGTCGTCCATTCCAGGGTTCTCAGCCCAAGGCCATTGTGACCACAGATGCTTCCTTGATCAGGTGGGGTGTCATTTCCATGGAAAGACAGTCCCAGGTGCATGGTCCACCCTTGAAGCGAACCTGCGTGTAAGTGTTCTAGAACTGAGAGCAGTGCTGTTAGTGTTGCAGGCATTTCACCCGGTTCTCCCTTCTGGGATGATTGCAATTCAGTCAGACAAATATGTCATTGGTCTGATATATCAACAAGCAAGGAAGAACCAAGTCCTATCCCCTGTGTCGAGAGGCCATGTGAATCTGGCAGTGGGCGATAGCTTCTGACCGCTTTCTGATAGTAACGCATATCCCGGGGAGCTCCAATGTAATTGCAGACAAACTGAGCAGATGCATCCTCCTGCCTCTCGAGTGGTCCCTCAATCCCGAAGTGGCAACAGAAATCTTCAGCCATTGGGGCCAGCCTTGCTGTGATCTTTTTGCCTCCCCATCGAACAACAAGTGCAGCAGCTATTTTGTCCTGTTTCCCCTGGAGTGGGAGTCCCCGAGGGATGCTCTGATCCACGATTGGCCCACAGGACTTCTTTATGCTTATCCCCCCATCCCGCGTATCCCACAGTTCTTAAAGAAAGCTCTTTGGTTGATATGCAAGGTGATCCTCTCAGCCCCATTCTGTCCTCGATAAGTTTGGTTCCCTTTCCTTCGGCCTCACCCAGTCTACCCGCCATGGATTCCAGACGGACCTTCTTCCAGATATGATTTCTCACCCCCAAGGGTTGAGCCACCTGAATCTGTCCTGTCTCAAGCTAATGGCTTGGTTTCTCCACTTCCGTTAGTTGCCAGTCAAGCTAACCTCACCCCAACTGTTCGGGACATCATTTTGGCCTCTCATAAAACATCTACCAGAAGACTATATCTGGATATATGGAATAGGTTCTCCATCTGGTCTATGGATAACATGCTGGACCCATATTCAGCTCCAGTGACTGCAGTTCCGCAATACCTACGTTTTTTGATAATGGAGTCTCTGCCTCTACCATACGGGTACACCTGGTGGTGATTTCTAATTTCCACAATGGTCTAGATGGCACGTTTCTCATCTCCTTACGTCTATGCAAACCCTTTCTCAAGGGAACCTCTCACGTCAGGCCTCCTGTCAGCCTGTGGAACCATGGAACCTCACTTTGGTCCATCAGTCTTTGACTCAAACCCCCTTTGAACCTGCAGTGAAGTGTGACCTAAAGTTCTTTTCCTGGAAATCTTTGTTCTTAGTAGCCATCACGTCAGCTAGACGGGTCTCGGAACTGCAGGCATTGTGTATCAAGAGGCCCTATCTGGTCTTCTATAAAGAGTGTCACTCTGGATGAACCCATCATTCCTCCCCAAAGTTATTTCTGATTTTTTCATTAACAAAACCATTGCCCTACCAGTGTTCTTTCCAAATATTTCCAATAAAGGAGAGTACTGCCTACATCCCTTGGCTGCACATAGGCAACTGAGATTCTTCCTGGACAGGACCAAACCTATCCGTAAGTCTGAACAGCTTTTCATCTCCTTTTCTGGCCCTAGAATGGGAAATTCTGTTTCCAAAGTTACGTTATCAAAAATGGCTAAGGAACTGCATACATTTTATCTAGTCCCTCACAAAAGAACCTGTGCCAAAGGTTAAAGCTCACTCCACTAGATCTATGGCAACATCTGTAGCTTTCCATTCCAGGGCTTCCATGGATGACATTTGTGCAGCAGCCACTTGGGCTAAATCTCATACCTTTATCAATCATTACAAATTGGACTTGGTCTCCAGAGGGAACTGCCATCAGCTCAATGGTACTGAGGGATGTTCTTCCATAAGGGCCACCCATGGACCTCAAAGTAGCTTGGGATTCTGTCCCATCAGTAAAGAAGTTGTCTTACCATAAAGTTCCATTTGTGTTGTTCATCTTCTTTCATTCATTACATCCTACCCCCCTTCCCCCGCCAAAGGCTTTTGGGGGATGCTTTGGGTCCAGATGGTGCAGTAGGACATTTGTGCAAAAGTGGCCTCAGCTTTACTTCTGTCTCCAGCAAACTCAATCTGAGGTAACGAGGAGAAGGGTATTCTGGGTAAAAGCTTACCTTGAGAGTTTGTTTGATTGGCGCGAGTTTAATAAACCGACTCCGTTCCGAGGGCTCGGAACCAAACCCATCAGTGATGAATGAAGGAAGATAAACAACTCAGATGGAACGTTATGATAAGACATAACTTCTTTTTTCCAGTACTGTGATATTGTCACCAGGTGAAATGTAAATTGCAACAATGTTAAATGAGGGTGGGGAT
The DNA here is from genome assembly GCF_019279795.1 of Protopterus annectens. Lineage (NCBI taxonomy): Eukaryota > Metazoa > Chordata > Ceratodontiformes > Protopteridae > Protopterus > Protopterus annectens. The sequence continues at coordinate 493,439,347 of NC_056747.1, forward strand.
TAATTTTACAATTTGGTAAAAAAAAGTTCTGGAGGAGAGTGTGGAGGGGAGGGGACACTAGAGGGATTAGTGTAAGGTTTTCATTGTACAGGATAGTTACACCGCATCCTCTTTTTTTGGTTCAATCTCGTCTTAAGATGTTATAGCCAGGGGGAAGGATGTCTTTATCTGGAATGTGGGGCTTAAGCCAAGTCTCACTAAGGGCTATGATGTTAGGGGAGCATTGAAAGATCCAAGAATGAAATTCAGCAGTTTTGTTTACTAAGCTTTTCAGGCTGATGGCATAAATGGAGATGTGCTAAGATGGGATATGGGAAAGGAAATTGGTGGTTTGTATGGAGATACCACCAGAGGGTGAGGGCAAGCTTGCGCCAGGGTTGGGGTGTATGTCGCCTGCAAGTAAAAGTGATAGGAGTGTTGGGATTCGTTGCAGCTTAGTGATAAAAAGTAGAAGTTTTCCTTTAGGTTGAGTAGGTTTAAATGTCTTAAGTTTTGTGTTGGGAGTTAAGGTTTTAGATAGTATCAAGTGGTTGTGGGAAGAAAGAATGAGGAACTGAGGCAAGATTGGTAAAGTTGCGTGAGGAGAAGTTGGGCTTTAGAGGAAAAGTACAAGAGGAGAGGTTGTAAATGATAGTGCGGCAGTAGTTAGAAGTACAAGTGGGAGGGAGAGGTTTGACATGGTGAATAGAAGGTTAGTGACGTAGTAGATTGTGATTATATAGGAGATGAAAGTAAGAAGGAAGTTGAAAGGTTATAGAATAAAAGAAGAAGCAGATGGTGTTAGTGTGTGTGCAAGTGAGGGTAAAGCTAAAAAAAAAAAAAAAGAGTTGAATAGGTGGCTGTAAGGGTGGAGGAGGGTGGAGAAGAGAGAGGAAGGAGATTGGAGGAAGTAGTAATGAGGGGTGGAACCCAGGGGGTGTGGTTACTAAACCTAGGGAATAAAGGAAATGTCAGGCGTGGGTGGAAATAGGGGTAGGGTAGGGGAGCGGAGAGAGCCCGAGTGTAGCAAGGGCAAACGGAGCTGGTTAGCCCAGCAGAACAAGGATAATAGGAGGCATGAACTAACAAAAAAAAATAGTCAGTAAGAGAAACAGTGTTTCTTTCCTTTATTTTTATGCAGGAAAGTGAGCTCTGCTATCTCTCTTTCTCTCTCTCTCTCTATATATATATATATATATATATATATATATATATATATAAAATAATGTGTGTGTGTGTGTGTGTGCGCATATATATATATATATATATACATATACACACACTTGCACACACACATGTGCCTCTCACCAGACTGGATAAGGAGAAAGTCACGGTTAGTTGTCTGGTGCCAGAATCCACCATTTCACATAAGCACTCAAGTCTTTCAACAAGAGGTACTGCTGTGACTCTGTCATTGTCCATGTTGGCGTGAATGATTTGAGACATACCTCTCTGAACTATATGAAGAGAGACATGATTGAGTTTGCTGATTGTGTCCCAGACAGGTATGTCCCTAACGTTAAGCACCATTCTGTCGTCACCTGGAATGATGCATCGATGCAAACAAAAAATGATTGACTTTAACAATTGGCTTAGTTTCTGTTGTCATTCCAGGGGGATCCAGTACCTGACAGCCTGGGAAGGTATGATAGACAGACCACGATGCTTTGCCAGAGATGGCCTGCATCTGTCTCACCTGGGCTTTAGGCTTCTGGCAAAGGCTCTTGCCTCCCCTATACTGCCTTTTTTAGGAAAAGCGATGAGGTTAAAAGTACCAACATAAAAATTTCAGCAAAACACAAATTAAATGTCATCCTGCTAAACGCTAGGAGTCTAAACATGACACTGCACTCAAGCATTCCTAACCCTGGAAAATGCTGACATCTGTCCAGTCACAGAAACCTGGTTCAAAGCTGCGAAAAGCACCCCAGCCTTACCTGGTTATTCATCCTATCATACATTCAGACCCCAAACTGTGGGCAGTAAAGCCAAAGGAGGTGGAGTTTCAATATACATTAAAGACATACACACCTCTAGGGTGATCAAACAGTATGATGCACAGAAGACATTCCAGATGCAGTTAACCATTGACAAGACCCCTATTCCAATCATAGCTGGCTACTGGGCCACACATCTGACTCAAGATGCCCAATCCCCACCTATTTGGAGCTGTTAGAATCTATCAGGATTCAACCCTTTACCCTGATCCTGGGTGACTTTAACTTCCCAAACATAGACTGGAAGAACTACGCATGCCAGAACACAAATGCCCTGAGATTCCTTGATTTTTGTCAATGCAAATGCCTTGGAACAGCTAGTCGATAGATAACTTAACAGATGCTTGGTGCCAGAGCCATGGACTCAAGCTCAATGACAAGAAATGTAAAGTTATCCCCTTTGGGAAAAAACATATACCCGTGAATTACCACATAGGCGGCAGTACAATAAACACCGGAAGTGTGATAAGAGATTTAGGGACACAGGTGGACAGTGGTCTCACCTTCAATAAACACATCGCCACAACAGTCAGGAAATCCTATGTGGCACACCTCATCACTAAGGGCTTTTCATCCAGAAAAAAGGAGGTCATTGTACCACTGTACTCATCCCTTATTAGACCCATTATAGAATACAATGCCCTATTTGGTATGTACCTCTCAAAACATCTGCAACAACTTAAAGAATCACAGGCCTAAAGCAGATGCCCTATGCTGACCGCCTTAAAAAACTCCAGCTATACTCTGTCGCATATCGTCTACTCCGGGGTGATCTCTGCTTAACATACAAGGCCTTGTCAAACCCAGAGCTGTTGGACATGCTACACTTAAAGAAATCCCAAACCCTCAGAGCCATACGCTCCAGGGATCTAAACCTTGTCATCACAATAAACAAAACATGCTGGAGGGATAAGTTCCTGACCCAGAGACTCCCCATACTCTGGAATAGACTGCCCATACATGTCAAGCAGAGTGCCTCTTTGGCCCTCTTCAAAAGGAACCTTGATGATTGGATGGGAGAAAGGAAATTCACCCCGGGGATCACGTCAGTCGCCCTGCTAGACAGGGACTCAGGGAAGTAAATAGTGTGGGAAGAAATAGCCAGGGAATTATTGCTAGCCTTGTATAGGCCCTAGGCCCGATAGCCTAGTACCAACCTATGAACGTATACCCCCACAAGAGGTGATAATATCTTGGACGTGGTATTAACCAACATGAGTAACCACTACAGCATCCCTATAGCATCATCCTCCCTGGTAAGATCCGAAGTCATCATCTCCCCCAATCCCACTCTAGCTAGGATCAGACATAAAAACTTCTCCAAAGCTGATTACAGCCTCCTGAGGGATGGTATAAACAGCCTCACAGACCCTCCCCCCTCTGTAGGAACTGGAACCAATATCCAAAGCTACACCAAAGGACTATATGAGCATTTATATAGATGCATGGAATCTGGAATACCCAACAGGACTAAATCATCCTCCACAAGGAAGAGTAAACCTCTATGGTGGAC
>NC_056747.1:494085335-494107835 GCF_019279795.1 Protopterus annectens
AGAATCAGGGTTTATATGGTCCCTTCACTGAAAATGAAAAAAACAATGACCAGCAGACAGTGGTGTGCTAACAAAAAATATCCCTTTATTATGCCATAAAGCACATAAAAAGGCAAAAAGTCCACAATCCATCCAGTTTCGGCTCTAATATCAAGTCTTCAATTCAAGGCAATAGAACTTGATATTAGAGCCGAAACCAATTTAGATTGTGGATTGTTGACTTTTTGCCTTTTTATGTGCTTTATGACATAATAAAGGGATATTTTTTGTTAGTACACAACTGTCTGCTGGTCATCGTTTTTTACATTTTGCATTTTGAGACCTGGCAGTTGCCTTACGTGCAGGGACTGTGTTTGCCCTTCACTGAGAAACCATACCAGCGCCCCTGAAGGTTTATCTGACTGCTGCCTTCTGGAGGCATATGGGTAGTGCTTATCCTTACACCCAGAAGCCTGACAAATCATTACTTCAGATTCATAGGTGTTAAGGATAATCACCACAGGCTATGCAATACCCTTTTTGTATCCTCCAAAGGAAAGATTAAATATTCCCAATACTCCACCCGATCAGTTAGAATCTGCAGCAACAGAAGTTTCAAAGTTGCTAGAAAAAAAGTAATCCAACAAGTCCTCCCACACCATTTAGAATCCATAGTCTCTTCCAAGTTCTTTTTAGTTTCAAAGAAGACAGGGGGACCTCAGGCTAGTATTGGACTTCAGCCACCTCAATCCCTTAAGAGTTTTCTTTGTCTAGTTTCTTAATTTTGTTAGTAGTGTTAGTTTTAAAATAGAATTTAGGTGTGTTTTTCTAGGGGTGCAATGTTATAATGATAGTTTTATATATACATATAGGATAGTTTGTTAGGATTATTAACTACTGTGCCTGTCATCTTGGGTTAAGATTTGTTGGTTTATTTAGGAGTTCTACTGATCGTTATTTAAGGTTCTTTCCTGTTCTATATTAAGCTTAGGTAAATACTTATACAGCTCTTTAAGTCAGCCATTGTTGACATCTGTGTGTTTTTGCTGTTCATCCATGGCTGACAGGTTTTCAGAAAGTGCAGAGAGTATGGGCACATTCCCCATCTTTGGAAAACATCCATCATCACCCCATTACACAAAGGTGGAATCTCCCTTGACCTTTCTAACTATTGCCTTATCTCTATTCTCTCCACTATCAAAGATCCTACAAAAATGTGTTCACCCACAACTACTGAAACACCTCTTTGACAATGCCCTTCTATCCCCTACCCAACATGGGTTCCATCCAGGCCATAGCACTTCCACTGCCCTACTCTCCTTTTCTGACACCATTAACAAAGCCATAGATGCAGGTCATCCTACCTCAGTAGTATTACTAGACATATCTAAGACTTTCGACACAGTCTCACATACTAAGCTACTAACTCAACTATCAAAATTAGGTTGCTGCCTAAAATCCCTCAACTGATTTAACTCTTACCTACAAAATAAGTAACGATCAGTAAGGTGGCTTAATGTACAATCCAGTTATCAAGCTAATAACATAGGGGTACCACAGGGATCCATTTTAGGTCCACTGATGTTTAATATCTTTATCAATGATCTTTACAAAGCCCCCCATATCCAAAACCTCATCCAATATGCCAATGATTCTGTGCAAATATCCAGCTCCGACAATTTCCCAGATCTCCTCACTGTTACACAACAGGCCTTTACTTCTACTGAATCATGGCTTATTAATGCACAACTTGTATTAACCCCCCCCCCAAAAAAAAAAAACAACTAAACTTTTACTTTTCTCTACAAAATCACCTGACATTGACTTCAAAATCCATGCTAAAGATGGTACAGAAATAGAATTAGTGAAAACAGACAAACTGCTAGGAATTACTATAGACAACAAACTTACTTATGAATCACATTTCCTTAATGCAGTAAAGAAAACACACTTCAAACTAGGCACACTATATTGCCACAAGCTTTACCTGGATAAATACACCAAAACAAAACTTGCCAATACCTTATTCATCCCTTCCCTTCTATATGTTACCACCATTTTACTAATCTGCACTCAACCCTCAGTAACAAACTACAATCCTGCTACTATAAAATAGCCAAATTCGCCTCCAGCAAACCATACCATTCTCATCATTACCAAGCTATCACTTATTTGAAATGGCTAGAGTTTTCCCACCATCTCCAGTACACCCAACTAACCTTAGCCCACAAACTAATCTACAAACCTAATGACTGGCCAGCACGTAACCCAATCCTACAAACATACACTCCTACAATAATACTAAGATCCTCTTGCAAATTCATGCTAACTGTAACAAAACCCAACAAAAGACCTGGGCAATGTCTGTACTCCCATACCATTGCCAAACTATGGAACAACCTTCCATCTCAAATAACCCAAATTGACCACCCAAATACCTTTAAGTTCATAGGTGTGTTATGTTCATAGGCTAATGGCCCTGGAGCCTTTACAAGCCTAGCCCATAGGATTACCCTGACATCGTGTCACCTGACCTTAGTTCCTAGTGCCTCTGTCGAACAGAGCCACTGGAGTGATCCCTGGGGTGAATTTTCTATTTCCCATCCACTCATCAAGATTTCTCTTAAAGAGTGCCAGTGAGGTGCTCTGCTTGATGAGTATGGGAAGTATATTCCTTAGCATGGACAGTCTCTGGGTTATGAATCTGTCCCTCCAGCATGTTTTGTTGATTGTGGTAATGAGGTTGAGGTCTCTGGAGCATGTGGTGCGGAGGGATTGGGATTTCTTTAGATGTAGCATTTCTAACAGCGCTGGGTCAGACATGGCTTTGCAAGTCAAGCAGAGATTGCCACTAAGTAGGCGATATGAGACAGAGAATTGTTGGAGTTATTTGAGTCTGTCCATACAGGACAAGTGTTTAAGGCCTAGGATCCTCTTTGTGAGGTACTTTTGCAGCCTCTCCAGTTGTTGCAGGTGTCTAGTAAGGTACATGCCAAATGAGCCATTGTACTCGATGATTGGCCTAATGAGAGAAGAGCAGAGGGAGACAATGACCTCTTTCTTCCTGGAGGCAGAACTCTTGGAAATGAGATGCGCCACATAGCAAGTCGCCTGGGAAGCCTGTTGGACTGACTGTCCCTGTCTAACAGAAAGATGAGATGCTGAAGACCTTCACAAAAGACAGACTTGGATGAAGCTGAAGACTTTCCTAGAACCCCCACTGAGGACATCACTTTTGGCAATATCCTGGAATTGATGAAAGAGAGGGGGGTGGTCCACAGATAGTCCTTCTCCAGACAAGTCCATGTTTCTGGAAATATTTAGATCCTCGCCTCATCTTCATCCTGGGTGGTACCGCCTGTTGATCCACTCATTGATTTGATGGCGCAATGGGCATGGAAGGACCCTGATGTGGTCCTGCCTATTCCCAAATTCTTTCCTCTTCTAAAGACAGGAAACATTGGAAAAAGGTCCTGCTGTGGACACGATGGTTGTAGCAGTGGCTGTGAAGAAGGAACTGTCTGAAGAGAGTTCCTCTGTCCATCCTTCTAATATGGAATCTAGGGCTGTGGACTGCTTTGGGAAACAGAGGTATTCTTAAAGAACCTTTGCACTTGGGGAGCTGAATTATTTAGCTAGTGTCACCAGATTTCAGAGAGACTTCACTAAGGAGATATGCAAGTCTCTCTCGAGTGTTTTACAGATGTTCAGAAGACAGTGGAGTCCCAGCTGTCCACACTACAATCTACCTCTAATGTGGCCATGCATCTGCTTTTCAATGCAGCTGATGGCACATCATGGGAAGCAGGCATCAGCATCATCATTCGCTGACATCTCTGGATGTGCCTCTGAGACTCTCTGGAAAGCTTGAGGACGTCTTCCATTAGTCCCCCCTTTGATGGGTCCACTTTGGAACTAAAGTAAAAGAAATGCTGACCAGGGGTCAGCAGGATAATAAAACTCACTCTTTGGAAGGCTTCCGCTTCTTCATGCACCGGAGATCCTACTTCAGGAATGAATGGGCTGGGAAGAAGATGTGGTTTAAAAACATCTCCAGCCAGTAGAGACCCTTGTAACAGAGGAGGAGGCAACAGTTGTGGACATTGTCCTAGAGGCAGAGGTGGACTGTATAACAAGGGTTTTCTTGGACCTTTCTCTGAAAAGCCCTTTTCGTGACCCTGAAGGCTTACCTGATTGTTACACTCTGGAGGCAGTCGATGTGCTTATCTGTGTTCCCACAAGACAGGGAAAACATAACCACAGATTTAAGGATGCCATAAATTAATTTTTAGAGGTTATTCTTTACCACTTTCTCTTCCTCCAGTCAAATGGAAAAAAAAGTTCCTGATGTTACACACAGTCAATGGGAACTTAGAGCAGCAGAAGTTTCCAAGTTGCAAGAAAGAGAGTCATCCAACTAGTCCCTAAAGACCAGCTAGAATCTGGAGTTTACTCAACATTCATTTTAATATGCAAGAAAACAGGGGACCTGAGACCCATCCTGGACCGGAGTCATTTGAATCAGTACTTTATGCAGACAAAATTCTGGATGGTCACACTTCAGACCATATTGCCTCTACTGATGAAGGATGATTGGATGTGATTCGTAGATCTCACTGATACCTACTTTCATGTGAAAACAGAGATGCATTCAAGGAGATTTCTCCATTTCTAGCTGGGAGTCCATCCATTATTAGTTTAGAGCCCTGTGATTTGTTCTCACCGCAATACCTCAGGTGTTTACCAAAGTTATGGCAGTGGTAGCAACGCATCTGCACCTACTAGGGATCCAGGTTTTCTCAGATCTTGATGACAGTCTCTTTACTGCTATAGTCAACAGTCTCTTATCACATCACCGGGACCTTCTACTCCAACTGATGCATGATGTAGGCGTCACAGTCAGTCTGACCAAAAGCCAGCTTGCGCTGTCCCAACAGATTGTTTCAGATGCCACATAAACACAACCTTACAAATTGCTCAAATTCCAAACTCCAGGCTGCTTTCCCCATACCTCATGGCAACTGACGTTCTTCACCACCCCTGCCCACCAGCAAGGCTAGTCCTTCATCTGTTGGGCCTAACAGTATTCACAATTTGCATTGTCCCACTAGCCAGGTCCTATATGAAGGTTCTTCAGTGGACTGTATGCCAAAATAAAACTTACTCAAATTTACAGGCAATACATATCCTAGTGGATAACATTGTCTTCTGTGGTAGATGGGCATCCATTCCTTGTGGATCCCCCTTTGACAGTATCAATGATGGATACTTCCCTTCTAGGGTAGGAGGGGGCATTTCAAAGGGAAGATAGTCCAGGGCACTTGGTCACACTTAGAGGTCAACTGTCAATGTTCTGGAAATGAGAGCAGTCCTCCTAGCACTATGAGCCTTTCAGGGCACTCTCACCAGAAGTGTGATCCAGGTGCAGGCAGACAATATGTCAGTAGTCCTGTACATTAACAACCAGGGAGGAACCCGTTTCTACCCTTGTGCTATGAGGCTCTGAGAGTCTGACAATGGGCGATGTCTTCACACCGCTTTCTAATTGCGATGCATATCCCGGGATCATCCAGTGTTCTGGAGGACAAATAGAGCAGATCTATATTGGTGCCTCTCATGTGGTCTCTCAATCCAGTGTCTTGATCTTCAGTTGTAGTGACCTATTTGTGACCCATCTAAACCACAAGTGCAGCAGTTACTTTGTCTTGATTCCTTTGCAGGGGTAGTCACGGAGGGATGTTGTACTCCACAAATGGCCTATGGGTCTCCTTTTTGCCTTTCCCCCCATTGCCCTTAGTGAACAAATTTGTACAGAAACCAAGAGGGTGCAAGGCCAAAGCGATCCTCATTGCCCCTTTCTGGCCATGTCAGACTTAGTTTCCTTTCCTGTGGCCTCTTCTAGTGCATCCTCCATGGAAACTGGATCAGTATCCAGATCTATTGGTGCACCCATCTGGGCTAACTCCTCCAGACCAAAAAGCCATGAAACTAACCACTAGGTTCCCCAGTTCTAACATTAGCCAGAGATGCCAGGCTTTCCTCATTGGTTGTTCATAGCCTATCAGCGTCTCAGAAATGTACCACCATGAATATTTACAACTGCAAATGAAGAGGTTTTCCATTCAAGCAGTATTAAAGGGTCTAAGTCCCTTTTCAGCTTCTGTTCCCTCTATCCTAGAATTTTTGTCAGAACTTTTACACGATGGGACCAGTTACTCAACTATCAAAGTTCAGTTGGCAGTCATCTCCAGCTTTTTATATAGACCAGAACAACTCATCTGTAGCCTCCTTGAGGATTTCTAATGCCTACTTGAAGGGAACCTTTCTCCTTCACCCTCCTGTTAGATACCCAGTCCCTCCTTGGGACATTATCATCATATTATAACATTGACTCAGCCTCCGTTTGAACCAGCAGCATTGGTGGAATTTAAGTTTCTCACTTGGAAAACATTTTTTTGTCTGGTGGCTGTCACTTCAGCTAAACAGACATCAGAGATGCATGCACTATCCTGCATACCACCCTATCATTTAGAACTAATGCTTCCCCCCAAATCAGGCAGAGTCATACATCATAGCCCTGGTATAAATTTATATCCAATGTTGTCTATTTTTGTCCTATTCATTGTTTGCATTGTTGGATCTTATCATATCCTACCTCAGCACCTTCCATCAGAGCTTTGGATCTGAGAATCCATCTTCTCCCCTATCACAATTCCTTCTTTGTCTGACTTACCCCAGATCTCGTTTGCTACCTGTTCATCCAGACATGTTTCTAAGAGAGCTTCCTGCGATAACTATTGATTAAGGACTTTTTCCATATTTTAATCCCTCTTGACTCCTACCCATCAGTATTTAGTATAGTGTATACTGTAGAGTAGCTAATGAATTTTAGCCCTTAAGACTGAGTGTTTTCTAGTAGTGTTACCTAAATATTATTAAACTTGTGTGTGTAATAGTAGGTTAGTATGATCTTTTTTTCTAGTTATTGTGCTTATTGTTATATACATATATCTCTATTTACAAAGTAATAGATGCACGCCCCCAAATTAGTGAGTGTATATTGTCTTCAAATGTCAGAATGTCAGACAAGCCCTCAGGCTTTAAAGTGTTCAGCCTGTGGATACAAGGTGCCTCCTCAAGATCCCAATTCCTTTGTGTTTACTGTTTGGGTGCCTCTCACCTTCAAGTAAATTGTGAAATTTGTGCCACCTTTAGATCCAGAGCTATTCAGTGCAGGAGGGAAAAATTAATTAAGGGCTTGATTCCACCCACAGACACTGTCCTCCACCATGTCTTCCAAAGCAACACCCTCATATCTTCTTCTTTCGGCTTTTCCCAGTTAGGGGTCGCCACAGCGGATCACTTGTTTCCATTTCTTCCTGTCCTCTGCATCTTGCTGTGTCACACCAGCCACCTGTATGTCCTCTCTAAACACATCCATAAACCTTATCTTAGGCCTTCCTCTTTTCCTCTTTCCTGGCAGCTTCATCCTTAGCATTATTTTCCCAACATACCCAGCATTCCTCCTCAGCACATGTCCAAACCAATGCAATCTCGCCTCTCTGGCTTTGTCTCCAAACTCTCCAACCTGGGCTGACCCTCTAATATACTTATTCTTAATCCTGTCTACCCTCGTCACACCCAGTGCAAATCTTAACATCTTTAACTCTGCCACATCCAGCTCTGACTCCTGCCTTTTTGTCAATGCCACTGTCTCCAACCCATATAACATAGCTGGTCTCACTACCCTTTTGTAGACATACCCTTTCACTCTTACTGGTACTCGTCTGTAACAAATCACTCCTGACACTCTTCTCCACCCACGCCACCCTGCCTGTACTGTCTTCTTCACCTCTCTTCCACACTCGCCATTACTCTGAACTGTTGATCCCAAGTATTTAAACTCATCCACCTTCACCAACTCTACTCCCTGCATCCTTACCATTCCTCTAACCTCCCTTTCATTCACACATATATATTCCGTCTTAGTCCGGCTGACCTTCATTCCTCTCCTCTCTAGAGCATATCTCCACCTCTCCAGGGTTTCCTCAACCTGTTCCCTACTTTCACTACATATCACAATGTCATCTGCAAACATCATAGTCCATGGGGACTCCTGTCTGTCTAGTCTGTCAACCTGTCCATCACCAGTGCAAATAAGAAAAGGGCTCAGAGCTGATCCTTGATGTAATCCCACCTCCACCTTAAATGCATCTGTCCCTCCCACTGCAGAGCTCACCACTTTCACACTACCCTTGTACACATCCTGTACCACTCTTACATACTTCTATGCCATTCCCGACTTCCTCATACAATACCACAACTCCTCTCTAGGCACCCTGTCATATGCTTTCTGTAAGTCCACAAAGACACAGTGCAACTCCTTCTGACCTTCTTTGTACTTCTCCATCAACACACTCAGAGCAAACAGCATCTGTAGTGCTCTTTCCTGGCATGAAACCATACTGCTGATCACTAATCGTCACCTCCCTTCTTAACCTAGTTTCCAACACTACTCTTTCCCATAATTTCAGGCTGTGACTGATCAGTTTTATCCCTATGAGATATGCAGAAAGCAGCACCCTCATATGCTTCTCCCAATATCAAGAAAAGAAAAGATAGAGAAGGACAGGATTAAAGAGAAACACTGAGAGAAGTTGGTACAGAAAACGACTTGGAAAAAAAAAAGATTAGAAAAGAACAGCCTCTGGGTCCTTCCAGTCTTTTGGGTCAGATGTCTAAAACGTCAAGGCATTTGGGCCCACCTGCCACTCTGGTCTGTACTCCCTCTTCTAGAGCTACTTTTTCTCCAGATCTGGGGAGCCCTCAGTTACATTCACTGATCCTACAGTGTAAGCTACTATTGAGGCCTGGATCAGTAGCTTTGTCATCGATGTTGGGAAGATTCACCAGAAGTCTCACAGAAATGGAAGTTGACTGAATGATGAGGAAAATTTTTAGGGCACAGATCCAGCTGGGGGTCCTCTCAGTACAGTTCTCCAAAGGAGGTCCAGGAACAGGCCCAATGACTCCATCGCACTTTGTTTCTGTACTGCTCCACTACTTGGATCTGGTTCCATGTGCCCTAACCCTTCTGGCACCCCTTGGTCACATCTGGCAATCCAAAAGACTTTGGCTGTTACTTGGTCGATTTTGATGTTATCAGGTCGAGATGAGTGTTGGAGCTGGAGTGTTGGTGTCAGGGCATTGATGATGGAGTCTGCCCTGAAGTTCTCAGAGCCATTTCTCCCTTCAGTGTGTTTGCACGTGACAGCTTAGGTCTGAGATCCTCAAAGCTAATCTCCATTGGAACAGGGAGACTTTCCAAGTCATTTCACAGAGAAAGTATTTCCATGACTCCAGTGGCTGAGTCAGCTTTCAAGGCTATGTAAAGGACCTTGGCTGTTCCAAGAAGACTGGTACAAGCACTGAGTTTGGATCCATCCTATCACCCAATAGATTCTTGTTTCATTCCTGTCTTTTGAGTCAACAGGGACAGACAAAACCCAAAGGCTTTGAGACATTTTGACAGTCTGATTTGTCTCCATCAGAACCTCAGTTTCTTTCTAAGAAAGCAGAAGTGCAATTGGAAGCGCAATAGACTCCTCACCTGAGTCTGCCACAGGGAACACAAATTTGGATGAGGAAGAAGGATCCCCCAGATTCCCCCTAGAAGACATCACATTTGGGGACATCCTAGAATTGATGAAGCAGAAGGGGGGATGGTCCACTGAAACTCCTTCAGCAGATTTAGAGTTCTCTGAAGCCTTTGGATCAGGCTCATCTGCTTCCTGGGTGATCCTTACTCCTGATGCTTTAATAGAACTCATAGCACAAAGGGCTTGGAAGGACCCTGATGTTAGAGCCAATCCCCAAAAGGCCAGATAGAATCATTGTAGTGCCTAAGGACAGAAACACTGGTCTAAGGGCCTGCTAGTAGATACCATGGTAATAGCAACAGCTGCTTAGAAAGAACTATCTGAATAAAGTTCTTCTGCCTATCCACCTAACAGAGAATCCAGGACTAGGGAAATGGACTTGCACTTCAGTGACTTTTGCACTTAGGGACTTGATCAAGGAGGTATCCAGGTCTCTTTTGAGTAATTTAGCATCAGACGTCCAAAAGCCAGTGAACACTCAAATGTCTACCCTTCAATCTACTTCTAAATGTTGGCATGTAGTTCCTACCAAAAGCAGCAGATGGCACATCAGAAGCAGCTGGTATAGGTATTGTGTCACCATGCCAGGATGCAGCTTTGTGACTTTGCAGAAAACTTGCAAGGCATCCTTTATTAATGACCCTTTTGATGGTTCCACACTTTTTGTACCCAAAGTAAAAGAGACTGTTACCAGGAGTGAACAAGTCAGCAAGACCCTGTCTGCCATAAGAATCCATTTCTCCACTCCAAAAGATCCTATTCTGGGAATCAAAGGGTAGGTAAAACAGTGTGGTTCAGAAAATCACAGGGTTTCCACCATAATATTCCTGAAGATAAGCGTCCCCGAGGCAGAGGAGGATGAGGAGGCAGTTCAAATGGACATCACCCCAGAGGCAGTAGCAGACCACAGAATTGGTGCTTCCATGGTCCTTTCACTGAGAGAAACTGCCAGTGTCCCTGAAGGGATATCCAGCTGCTGCACTCTGGACGCAGTCGGGGGGGGGGGGGGGGCTTGACTTTACACTCTCTAGCCTGGTAAATCACCATTTTGATTTGTAGGTGTTGAGGATAATTACCAGAGGCTATATTGTGCCCTTTTTGTATCCCCAAAGAAAAGATTAAAGATTCCCAATACTCCAACTGAACAGTTGGAATCCACAGCAGCAGAAGTTTCAAAGTTGCTAGATAAGAGTCATCCAGCAGATCCTCCTAGACAAATTGGAATCTGAAGCCTATTCCATATTCTTTTTAGTTCCAAAGAAGACAGAACACCTTAGGCCAATATCAGACCTCAGCCATCACAATCAATTTGTCAAACAGATGAAATTCCAGATGGTCATGGTACAGTCCATATTTCCTGTGCTGAGAAAGGAAGATTGGATGTGCTCTATAGATAATCAAGATTCAAAGGCAATCCAGGACATTTCTTTTGTTTCCAGCTGGGAGCCCATCATTACCAATTCAGAGCACTGCCATTTGGTCTCACCACAGCTCCCGCAGTGATGGGAGCTCACCTAGGACTGCAAGGTAGCCAGGTCTTCCCATATCTAGACAATTGGCTCCTGACTAATGCCTCTGGGGATCTACTGCTACAGTGCCAAACATTTCTACTCTGTCTTGCAGATCAGTTGGGAATAACAGTCGGTCATAAGAAGAGCAAACCCAACACACAGAATTAATTGTGTGTCAGATTTACACATTTCGAAAACTGCCAAACTCCCAGTGACACGTGTATTGTCATTAAGGTTGGTGGCTTCTGTGGTAGTTCAGCATCCTTCCCCACAAGCAAGGTTGATTCTTTGTTTGTCAGGTTTGATGGCTTCTACCATCACATTTGTAGCTCTAGCAAGGTACCATGTGAGGGTGTTACAGTGGATGCTGTTAGTGCAATGATCACAGTCTTTCCATCCGCTCCACACCAGAATCCATCTCTCTCAAATATGCAGAAACCATAAAAGTTGGTGGATAACTTCTCTGTCAGTGGCAGAAGGGAGACCCTTCTGTCCACCAATTCCCCATGCCACAGTAATCCCGGATGCTTCCCTTCTAGGGTGGAGCAAGGACATTTTGAAGGGAAAGTGGTTCAAGGGACTTGGTCACTTGCGGAAGCCAAACTTCACGTCAATGTCTTGAAGGTGAGACATCCTCCTAGCATTGCAGGTTTTCCAGGACTACGTACCCAGGGGTGTGATTTCCATACAAAAGACAATGTGACCGGGGTATGGTACATCAACAAACAGCGGTGAACACATTCATATCCTCTTTGCCAGGAGGCCAGGTGAGTCTGTCATTGGGCGATGTCTTATCACTTTCTGCTAGCAACACACATTCCTGGGGCATCAAGTATACTAGTGGAGAAGTTCAGCAGGTGTATCCTATTTCCTCGAGTCATTTGTCAAACAAAGTGGTAACAGAGATTTTCAGCCACTGGGGCCAACCTTGCTACAGTCTCTTTGCTTCATAACTAAACAACAAATGCAGCAGTTCCACATTTGTCCCCTAGGTCTCCTGTATGCTTTGCCACCAGCAATGCTTCTGTCTAAACATACAGAGAGCCACGAGATGCAAGACCAAGGTGATCCTCACTGCTCCATTTTAGCCCCTGCAGGTTTTCTCCCCCTTCCTTTGGCCTCATTTGCTGCACCCTGGATCCCATCCCAGATCTTCTGATTCATCCATGTGTGATGCTTCTTCCAGATCTACGGACCGTAAAACTAACCGCATGGTTTCTTCAGTTTCAACGATAGCCAGAGATGCTAGGCTGTCCTCCAGTAATCCATACAAACTCTCCTTCTGAAAAGGAATCAACCAGAAAGACTTACAAGAGCAATTGGAAAGATTTTCTGTTTGGGCATCCTCAAAAAGATCAGATCCTTTTTTGGTCCCTCTTTCATCGAAACTGGAATTTCTATAAGAACTTTTTTGCCAGGGTTCTAGTTATTCTGCTGTTAAAGTACAGATGGCTGCCATTTCAAATTTTCACATAGGCCATAATGACTTGTGCATTGCTTTTTTTAGGTTATCCAAAGCTTTCCTCAAAGTAACGTTTTTGTGTAGATCTTCCTTTTGAAAACCAGTTCTTGCATGGGATATCACATTATTACTTCAGTTATTGACCCAAAAAGATTGTGAGCCTGCAGAATCAGTTGATTTAAAGTTTTTCTTGAAGACCCTCTTTTTGATTGCCAGTACCTGTGCTAGATGAGTTCTGAATTGCAAGTACTTTAATGAAAGCCAACCTTTATCATCTTCCACAAAGACAGTGTCATTGACAGTTAACATACCTTTCTCCCTAAAATTTTATCTGAAGCAAATCTAAATCAATACATTAACTTACCAATATTTTTTCCACATTACTTTAGTAAAGGTGAACATAGGCTTCACACACTAGTTGTGCACAGACAGCTCAGATTTTACTTACACTGTACCAAAGATATTAGAAAATCAGATCAGCTGTTTCTCATTTTCCCCAAAAAATTAGGACACTGTGTGAAAAGTTACACTTACTAAGGGACTAGCGGACTGGACTGCAGTTCTTTCATTTATAAAACTCAATGATTACCTTTGCATGCAAAACCTAAAGCTCATTCAACTACAGCAATTGCTGCCTCTACAGCATTTGTAAAAAGAATTCCTGTTAGTGACATCTGTGCAGCAGCAATCCGGTCAATAGCTCACACCTTTGTATATTATTGCAAGTTGAATTTGGAATCTACAGCTTACGCATCCTTTGCTGTGCCATTCTCAGGAATGTCCTTCCTTGAGACCACCCAGGTCTTTTTAAGCAGCTTGGGAATCTGTCCAAATGTTGATTTGGATGAAAACAGATAACATTGGATATGAAAGTTGTCCTTACCATAACATTAAATATGTGTTGTCTCATTTTTATCTGGTTCAACATCCCTCCCAAATTACCATTTATAACCTTCTGGGGCTTGGACAGACTTCAACTAAAACCTATTTCCAGATCACCTTTCCAAATGCAGAATGCTTATTAAGTTGTTCTTCCATATTAGTTTTTTATTTTGGTACCAACATATATTGTCTATATAATTAGAATAGTCAGCAAACTCAAACTGAGGTAAATCAGACAGAATGACGGAATTATGGGTAGGAGAGGAGTCAGAGTCTCGGATCCAAAGCCCTGGTAGGTGCCGGAATTTGATTGAATTTGACAACCCAAATGTTGAAATTGATAAAAATGAGACAATACAAATCTAACAAAATGATAAGGGGTTCCACCTTTGTCCCTCATTGACAGGGGTGACAGGTGCTGACTGAGGTTTCTTTTTTGGGGATAAACTCTTAGCTAGGCTTGTGAGGGCCGCAGGACCATTAGCTTAGTAACCTCCTATGATCCTATGATAAGTACATAACTTTCATGTCTACCCATTCAGTTAAGACTAGCCTTAAAGGCAGACAAAGTAGGAATTTTTTGAGCTGTAGTGGCAACGTATTCTGTATAATGGGAATATGTTAAGTTAGGAACCTGTCCCTCCACTGAGTCTTGTTTATTTGTTGATGTAAATTTAGGTCTCCAGTACTGGTGTTTGTATAGCCACTAGTTTTGCAAAAAAAAAAAAAAAAAAACAACAGCTCAAATAGGATTGAGTTTTTCATGGCTCAGAAAGTAAAAATTGGGTCACCTCTAAACAGCTAGTAGGCTAATTAGAGTAAGAATAGATCTGATGTTACCGTTTTAGTCTGTTCCTCAACCGATGGGTTGTTGATCTGACTTCATCCACTTCATTATACATTGGCTGTGTAGGTTGAGCTCCTCCCATTATCCATAATCCTCTCTTCTCTTGAATTACCCGAGATCTCATCTGCCTCTTCAGCATTTGGATGTGGTCACTTGTAGCTCGAGTAGCATTTATGTTAGATAAACCAAGCAGAAACTTTGCTGTGCGGAGGGTGTGAAGGTCTCTCCTTGAAATATGTTATGCACCTAGTTCACTAATAAAAATCAAACTTTAAAATACGTACTACAAAATAATAAAATAGTAGGAAGTCCACAGTTGAGGTAAAAATGGAATATCCTTTATTGAAACACACAAACAAGTGATCCTAGTTTAGTATAATGAAAAGCATTAAAGACATTCATTATTTGTATATAATCAGGTTATTTGTAGCAAGTGAGTGGTTACAGAGGGTGGTTCTGTTAAGGCAATGAAAGCATTAAACTCGTTCCTTTAACCAAGACCCACTTAACACCATAATGCAAAGTGAGACTGCGCTATCTTAGAACTGAAACTAAAAAGCTAGAGACAAATTAAAGAATATAAGAATAGCTTTTTGAGGTTAACCTGCTAATCTGTACTTTAATAATTAAGAAACCAACTCACTAACAAAATGACTAACTCATTAAATAACAAAAAGATCTACCACTAGACATCTATCAGAATAAATATTAGTAACTTATAAACTGAAACACTTTTAACAAAGTTTGCTTTCATATCAAATAAATACTTGTGTAAAAACATAATATTAACGAACATGTGTATAAATGTACAAGTGAACATCTAGGTTAAATTAATAATTATTATTGTTCCATAAAAACATACTAGATCTCGGAACACTGCTCCAGTGTTTAAAAGACTATTAAAAAATGTACACAACATGTTTAATTTTTACAGAAAGTCACAATTTATCATGCTAACAAAAATAGGTGAGCTGAAAGATTTAATTAATAACTTTGTATTTATAATTAAAATAAAATACAATACCATACAACAACATTTGTATCCATGTATGTATGTATAACTATTCAGGGGTCATACCTTAGCTACCCTTAACTTTAAAACGGAAAACAAGGATACTTGATCATTAAGTTTTGGGGAGCATTGGCATTCAATCTGACTTGCCATAATAACTCACAATATTCCAAGAGTGATTCCCATTGACCCCCCCAGGACTTCAATCAACTTGTTCCACTATCCAAAAAAAAAAAAAAAAACCTCTCCCTACAATTACTGCTATATTTTGCTAATGCGTTATTAAGTACCCCCTTCCTTATATTTTTATTGTGTTCATATATTCTTACTCTTAAAGTGTTCTCTGTTTTTCCAACATAATTTGAAAAACGAACAAATGAATCCAAGTAAGCCAGCAAACTTACTCCTGAAAAGCAAATAAAAGTGTAAGAAAATAGAAGATGATACCATGGCAAAATGTATTTATTAAAATTCCAACATTCTAAAAACAAGAGATGAGCGCTTTCGGCTTTTTGCCTTCTTCAGGTCTGTATTTACAGATCTAATGCTCAGTTAAATACTAAAGTTATCCAATAAAATTCAAAATGCATCATCGCTGACATAATTTCCTATGCAGATTTCACTCCTGTTAATCACATGAGCAAAAAGAGGGGCATGCCCAATCAGTGTCATCATCTAAGTTCACGCCTTCTCAGAATAGGTTTCATAGCTAATGCTTCATTAAGTCCTGGTGCTTTATCTGCACTCAAGTCAACAATCCATTTGGTTTCTTTAAATTCAGTTAGACCTTTAAGATCCCCTCTCCTCATACCAGAATCTATTACTTGTAGAGCCATAAAGCGAAAAATATGATCTGTGTTCACACTGATATGTTTGTACAGGGCATTAGTGAGAACTTTGTGTAATATCCCATCTGAAGTTGTTAATCTTCTTCCTATTCATCAGTGATGGGTTCGGTTCCGAGCCCTTGGAACTGAGTCGGCCTTATACCACGCTTGCGTGCTGCCCACACTTCCCTTCACTCAGTTACCTCAGATCTCATTTGCCACGCAGTCATATAGCAGCGTTTCACCGAGCTCTCCAGCTAAGTGACATATTTTTTCAAATTTTATCAGTATTTGTGAGTTCTTTACTCTCAGTTTATTATC
The DNA here is from genome assembly GCF_019279795.1 of Protopterus annectens. NCBI lineage: Eukaryota > Metazoa > Chordata > Ceratodontiformes > Protopteridae > Protopterus > Protopterus annectens. The sequence continues at coordinate 494,101,836 of NC_056747.1, forward strand.
TTTGCTCTATTTTCACTCACAGCTATACCCACAGGTATTTCCTTTTCGTACCATTGTTAGTATTGATCCCTTTACCCTTGTGGTATTCCCAATACCATTGTTGGTATTTCCTCTCCCTCTATAACTTGCTTCTACTTTAGCGTGTGTGTGTTTCTTCTGTTATGTCAGAAAAGAAAGGGACTACGGGGTTTAAACATTGCTCTTCTTGCAATGGTAAATTCCTGAATAGTGATTTACATGAAGAATTTGTGTATTGTTTTGGGGTTCCACACTTATTGGCGAAACCTCCTTGTGACATTTGCCAGCTTCAGTCAGTGGATGCTGAATGAAAGATGAAACAAGTTAATCCTTAAGGGTCTGCTTTCTTCGCCTTTCTCGGAGACTATTTCTGCGTCGGAGGTCTCATCCCCTCCTTCTGTGGACAAAAAACGGCCTCGTTCAGACCCTTTTTCACCGGCCGGTGATAGGGGCACAAGTCATAAGCTCAAGGCCCACAAGACTTCTACCGAGCACTGTATCGCCTCCTCGGTTCCGACCACCTTGGCTCCGAGTTTGGCTTCAGTGCTTCATACTGAGGTCGCCTTGTTGGCGCCTGTCCTGGCTCCGACGACTACGGCGCCCATTACATCTTCGGTTCCGACCAGTTTGCCTGTGTCTACCTCAGCAATGACGTCCCCCATCTCCGTTCTGACTTCAGTTCCAACAACAACTTTGCAGCCGCTATTAACCTCCATCCCAGCTGTGACCTCTACTCCGATTGTTCCCCTGCTGCCGTTTCCAAATTAGAATTGTCTGTGCCGTTTTTCAGTACACCACGGATCCAGTACTCCCCATCTGCAGATCCTTTTGCCAGACAAGCCTTCAGCCCCTTTTTGGACCGGCCTGATTCCCCCAAAGGGGCATCAGTAAGGTCCACCGGGAGCCTATCAGAATTGGATGTGGTGCACCTCTTTGATCAGCTGCTGACAGCCAGGGGAATTACAAATTTTCCTAGAGCCCATCCCACTCCGGCCTTTGGGTCTATTACCCATCAACCTCTATGTATTCTCCTCCCTTGGATCCCTCAGTTCTGAGGCTCATATTTCCACTGTTTGTGAGAGGACCCCTTACCTTGGCACAGACAACGACCATGGCCCCTTTGTGTGTTCCGTCAGAACCCACCCTTCCTCAATCTCATGCTTGGGGGGTGGAACCTTCCATTCCGGCCACGGTTCCAGTTGTGTTGCTGGTTTCGACTTCGGGTCCGAGGGTGACTCGCGCACCAGTTTTGCTTAAGGCTCTGTCCCAGGGAGCGGACCGCGTGGAACGGCATGTGACTCCGGTTCCAAAATTGTCTTCTTCGGTTCCGGGCTCTCATTCCTCTTCAGGCGGGCCTGCTTTCTGGGTGATGGAGAGGGTGCTTGCTTCGAGCAACCCACCTACGTCATTCCTTCCATCCGTTCCCTCTGAGCTGCAGCTATCAAAGACCAGGACTCTGAGAGCGCAAGGCCCAGGAAACCCCTGTTCAGGGTATTTCCCTTTCTGAGTCTTCTTCAGATGCTCCCATCGAAGAATCCCCTTGGAAACGGGCATGTAAGAGGAAACACATGGACTCCCCAGAGGAGTCCCTCACGGAAGATATGGACTACGATGATGGGGAAGGATCCCCATGGTCATCCTCTATATCTCATTTGGAGTCATCCTGGAAATCTTGAAGCAGAGGGGTGACTGGAAGCCCTCCAGTCCTTCCACAGAGGAATCCGTATTCCTGCAGTCCTTCCTCTCTCGGCCCTCTACTTTTTGAGTGACCCCCCCTTGCCGATGAGTTGGTCAAGCTCATCATGCAGTGGGCATGGAAGTATCCCGACTCCGTTGAGGCCATCCCCAGGAGATCAGATAAGATACTCTCCCCTCCAGAGGATCAACCCCATTGGTCTAGAGGTTTGCCAGTAGACGCTATGGTGGTGGCAGCGACCATGAAAAAGGACCTTGCGTAGGAAAGTCCTGCTGTCCACCCACCCAACAGGGAGTCCCGGGTGATGGGCAGGTTAGGGAAGCGAGTTTTTGCATCAGCAACCATTGCTGTCAGGTCTCTGAATTTTTTGGCGCATTTTATGAGGCTCCAGAGAGATCTCATCACCAAGCTGTCTGGAACCCTCGCGGGTCAAGTCTCGGATGGGGAACGTGATAAAGATGCTTCCCAACTTGCCACACTAGAGTCAATTTCCAATTCGTCCATGAGGTTGCTGTCCCACGCAACTGAAGGAGTGGCTAGAGCTGCGGGTGCAGGTGTAGTTATGAGACGCCACGCCTGGATGCGCATTTGTGACCTTGCAGACTCCTTCAAGTCTTCCTTTTTAAATGCCCCTATCGAACCATCAGCTTTGTTCGGTGCTAAGGTCAAGGGTAAATTAGCCAGGTGCGAGCAGGATGGGAAGACCTTGTCTGCCATGGGTGTACGTTTTTCCAAACCTCAGTGTTCATTCTCTAAGAACCAGAGGAGTGGAAGATGTGGCATAAGAAGTCTCAAGGTCCTTTCCGTGAGGCACATGGTGAGGACTCCCCCCGAGGCAGATGGGGTTCCAATAATGGAAGACTCCCTTTTCGGGGCAGAGGGGGTCCCCGAAATCAGGACTCCAGAGATTCTTTCTCGGGAAGACTGTATCAACGCTCCTGAAGCACTGCCCGATTGCTTTCCTCTGGAAGCAGTCGTGGCGCATTTCTCTCTGCACCAAGCTGCCTGGCTCTCTATTACAAATGATCAGTGGGTGTAGAGAATAATTTCCAGAGGCTATCACATTCCCCTAATCTCTTATCCAAGACTTCCGAAATCCCTTCCCGATGTTCCACCCAGTCACAGGGAGGAGGCAGCTTCCGAAATATGAAAGCTGTGTCAAAAACGAGTCATCCAACAGGTCCCCCCAGACCAGTGCCAATCAGGGTTTTACTAAAGATTCTTTTTAGTGCCAACAAAGACCAGGGACTGGAGGCCCATTTTGGATCTCAGCCAGCTAAACAAATCAGTGGTTTAGACCAAGTTCCTCATGGTCACGATGCAATCCATCCTCCCCTTTCTGTGGGAGGTTATGTGGATGTGCTCGTTAGACCTTCGGGATGCGTATTAACACATCACAATGGACAAGCACTCCAGGAGTCTCCTTCGCTTTCGCCTCTGAGCCAATCACTACCAATTCAGAGCCCTGCCATTCGGTCTTTCGATGGCCCCCAGAGTGTTCACGAAATGCCTAGCAGTGGTCACAGCTCATCTGAGACTTCAGGGATTCCAGGTGTTTCCGTATTTAGATGATTGGCTCTTGTCTGCCCCCTGATCTTGGACCTCCGCTACACACTAATACTAGCGGAGTCGCTGGGCATCACCATCCAATGGGAAAAATCCAACCTTCAGCCCTCACAGCAATTGGAATTTATAGGGGCAGTATTCAACACTCAATCAAGTCTGGTCTCTCTTCCCCCTCGCAGGCTTCAGAGATTAAGGGCACAAGTTCAAGTGATACTGTGTCAAAGAAAGGTGTCTGCAAGGGAAGTTCTTCAGGCTCTGGGGTTTATGGCGGCAGCCATCTTTATTGTTCCCCTAGCCAGATTACACATGAGACTGCTCAAATGGCTCCCTCTGTCCCAGTGGATATCCAGTCTTCATCCCCTGAGCTCACAGATTCTCATCACCGACACCTGCAAACAAGATCTCCTCTGGTGGATGAGTGCAGACGAAAATCTTTGGTGTCGCCCCTTCCAGGATCTCCAACCCAGCGCCACGGTGACCACGGATGCTTCCCTGATAGGGTGGGGGGGGCAGTTCAAGAGAGAGTCAGTCCAAGACATGTGGTCCAGCATAGAGGTCAATTTGCATATCAATGTCCTGGAGTTGAGCGGTGCTACTGGCTTGCAAAGCATTCCATCCGCTCCTTCTGTCAGGAACGATTGCTATCCAGTCGGACAACATGTCCGTTGTCCGGTATATAAATGACCAAATCCTACCCCCTATATCGTGAAGCCATGAGAATCTGGCATTGGGTGATTAACTTTAAACCGCTTTCTGATCGCAACGCATATCCCAGGGAGCTCCAATGTGATAGCGGACAGGCTGAGCAGATGCATCCTTCGTCCTCACGAGTGGTGTCTCAACCCAAGTGTGACAGCAAAAATCTTCAGCTTTTGGGGCCAGCCATGCTGCAATCTTTTCGCCTCCCTCTCAAACACAAAATGCAACCACTACTTTGCTCTCTTTCCCCCTCATGGGGAGTCAGAGAGATGCTTTGATTAACGATTGGCCAGCGGTTCTCCTTTATGCTTATCCTCCAATACCGCTGATCCTCCTTTTTTTAAGGAAAGCTATTAACTTAAGAAGCAAAGTGATCCTCATTGCCCTGTTATGGTCTCATCAAGTGTGGTTTCCCTTCCTCCGACCTCATCTGTTGCAACCTCCTTGGATCCTAGACACTTGTCAGAACCTCATATCTCACCCACAAGGGCTGACTCCACCGAATCTATCCACTCTCAAGCTGACGGCTTGGTTTCTCCACTTCCGTTAGTTGCCAGGCAGGAAACCCTATCCTCATCAGTCCGTGATATTATCCTGGCCTCCCATAAAGCATCCACCAGAAGACTTTACAGGGACAAATGGAAAAGATTCTGTATCTGGTCCCATAATCAGAAGCTAGATCCGTTTTCAGCTCCTGTAGCTACTATTCTTCATTACCTTGCTGAGTTGTTCGACAATGGTGCATCAGCTTCCACCATTTGAGTCCATTTAGCAGCTATTTCAAACTTCCATAATGGTTCAGATGGAGTCCCACTTATTTCCACCTGACTTTGCAAGACCTTCTTCAAGGGACTTTTTCCACAGCAGACCTCCCATCAGGCAGCCGGTGGAGGCATGTAATCTCTCCTGGGTTCTCCAGTCTCTCTCTTTACCCCCTTTTGAGCCTGCTGCGACATGTGATCTAAAATTCCTGTCATGGAAATCCTTGTTTCTGGTGGCGGTCACTTCAGCCAGACGAATATCTGAGTTGCAAGCCTTATGTATCAAAAGCCCTTATCTGATCTTCCATAAGGACAGAGTATCACTTAGCACTAATCAATCCTTTTTCCCCAAAATGGTTTCTGACTTTTCTATTAACCAGTCCATTGAGCTCCCTGTATGCTTTCCAAATTATTCAAACAAGGGAGAATACTGCCTGCATTCATTGGATGTTCATAGATAACTACGTTTCTACCTGGACAGAACTAAGTCCTTTCGCAAGTCAGACCAACTTTTCATTTCCTTTTCTGGTCCTAGAATGGGGTGTGCAGTATCTAAAGTTACTTTGTCAAAATGGCTCAGGGATTGCATTAGCTTCTCATATTCGTTTACAAATTAATCTAAGCCTGATCAAATCAAAGCTTACTCAGCTAGGGCTATCACAGCATTGGTTGCCTTCCACTCTAGGGCCCCCATGGATGACATCTGTACAGCAGCCATTTGGGCTAAACCCCATACCTTCATCAAGCATTACAAATTGGATCTGATCTCCAGGGGAAGAGCAGCCTTTGGCTCAATGGTTCTCAGTAATGTGCTTTCATAAGGGCCACCCAGGTTCTCCAAGTAGCTTGGTATTCTGTCTTATTAGTGATGAATAGGAAGAAGATTAACAACTTCAGATAAAGAAGTTTTGTCTTACCATAACATTCCATCTGAGTTGTTGATCTTCTTCCAGTCATCATGCCCTCCCACCCACCCCCACAAAAGGTTCCTGGCGGATCTTCTGGGTCTTTGTGGTGTTTCAGGGTTTCTGCACAGAGATGGCCTCTGACTTTCTGTTTCTTCTATATGTTGCATGCAAACTCGATCTGAGGTAACTGAGTGAAGGGCATTGTGGGTAGAAGCTTAGCTCGAGAGTTTTTGGTGCGCGCAAGCTCGGTATAAGGCCAACTCGGTTCTGAGGGAACCCATCAGTGATGACTGGAAGAAGATCAACAACTCAGATGGAATGTTATGGTAAGACATAACTTCTTTTTATATGT
>NC_056747.1:494112835-494140335 GCF_019279795.1 Protopterus annectens
ATCTCTCTTCAAGCTCCCCACTTCCTTTGTGCTTATTGCTTGGTTGCCTCTGGCCAAACTGTGATATCTGTGCTGCCTTTGGATCCAGAACAAATGAAGGTGGATAGAAAAGCTAATAATTAAGGGCTTGCTTCCTCCACAGACAGGGTCTTCTGCTTTGTCATCTGAAGTAATACAGTCATTTGCTTCCCCAATTCTGAAAAGAGAAAGAGAATGACAGAGCAAAAGAAAAACACTGACAGAAGCTGGGAGAAAAAAAGAACTGATGAGAAGAGGTTAGAAGAGGTGAGAGCATAAATATCAAGGGATAGGTCTCCAGATTTGACCAGTCTGTTAGGTCTGATGCCTAGCACTTTGAGGCAGTCAGATCCATCTGCTACCTGGGTCTGAACTCCCTTCCCAGGATTGGTTGCATTTGCCAATCGTGTAACATAAGCTGCCTTTGACACTTGCATCGGTATCTTCATTTTTGAGGTCTGGATGATTCACTAGAAATCTAACCAAAATGGATGTTGACTGGATAAGAAAAACTTTGAGGGCACAGATGTGGCTGGGGGACTTCCTGGCACCATCCGTCAAAGGAAGTCCAGGAACAGGCCCATCAACCCCATCACACTTCACTGCTATACTGGCTCCCTACTTGGATCCAGTCTCCATGGGTCTGGACCCTTCTGGCACACGTCTTTTGGATCAGACAGCCATAGAGACGTCAGCTTTGACCACATCTCTTACTCTGTCGACTCTGATGGTAGGCAAGTCCTGAAGCTGAAGTGTTGAAGTCGCAGGGCCAGCAGTGGTGTTGACACTGTAGTTTTAGCAGCGGTTTCACCCCCTTGGTGCTTTGGCACTTTGCAGCTTCATTCTGCAGTCCTCCTTGGAACTAATCTCCAACAGAATCAGGAGATTCCCCAAGTGAGGTGACAGAGGAAGTATTTCCTCAATTCCAGTGTCAGAATTGGCTTTTGTGGCTGTGGGAAAGGCCTTGGCTGGTCCATGAAGGCAGATGCATGTACTGAGTCTGAATCCATCCTGACCTCAAATGGATCCTGTGCCTCATTGTTCTCATTTGCGACAACAGGGAGAGTGAAAACCCATAGGCTTTGAGACAGCTCTACATTCAAGCTTTGCATCTGATTCCAGCTTGTCTCCAGCAGAGCCCCAGAGACATGTTCTGCAAAAACAGACATGCAAACAGAAGCTTGTAGACTCCTTACATGAGTTGATCATGGAGGACAAGGACTTGGATGGATAAGGATCCCCCAGGTCTCCCCACATTTGTTGATATCCTTGAACTGATGAAGCAGGAGTAGTGATCCATTGAAGCTCCTTCCTATGAGTATATGTTCCTTGAAGCCTTTGGTTCTGGCTCAACTGCTTCCTGGGTGGTCCCAGCTCCTGATGCTGTGATAGCCATCATAGCATAGACAGCTTGAAAGGACCCTGATGTTACAGAGCCAATCCCCAGGAACACAGATAGAATCCTCGCAGCTCTAAAAGACAGGAAACACTAACCTAAGGGCCCTGAAGTAGATGACATGGTGGCAGCAGCAGCCACACAAAGAACTGTCTGAGGAAACTGCATCCGTCCATCCTCCTAACAGAGAGTCCAGGGTGTTGGACAGACTAGTGAAAATGGATTTATGCTTCAGTGACCTTTGCACTTTGGGCACTGAATTAACTTTCGCATTTGACTCATTTCCAGAGGGACTTGTTCAAGGAAGCATCCAAGTCTCTCTTGGTTAACTTACCATTGGACATCCAAAAAACAGTGGATGCCCAAATGTTTACTCTTTAATCTACTTCCAGTGTTACCATGCGACTGCTATCAAACTCAGCAGATGGAACATCAACAGCAGCTGTTACAGACATTAACGTGTCACCATGCCTGGCTAGAGCTTGTAACGTCATGGAAAGGCATCCTTTATTAATGCCCTTTTTGATGGTTCCACACTCTTTGGATCCAAGATAAAAGAGATGCTTACCAGGAGTGAACTTCTTTGCCATAGGAATCTGTTTATCTAGTCTATAAAGATCTCATTCCAGGAATCAGTGGGAAGGTAAAAAACAATGTGGTTCACCATATCGGATTTATATTAAAATCCCGAAAGGCCTTAACATCAAATGTATGTACATCGACACATAAAAGATATACATAAACATCGAAACACGTAATCGGCAAAAATCACAACCCTGAACATGTTATGTCAAGCACGACCGCCTCACAGATACGTTCAAACTAACATAAACTTAAATTAACCCACTTTTGCAGGGGGGCAAGCCCCCCCTGCACCCCCCCCCATGTGGGGGCCCTGTGTCGATGTACATACATTCGATGTTAAGGCCTTTTGGGATTTTAATATAGACCCACCATATCACAGGGTTTTCACCATGACACCCCAGGCGATAGGCTTCTCTGCGTCAGAGGAGGAGGCAGCAGTTCCATTGGATGTCACCCAAGACGCAGAGGTGGACCACAGATTTAGAGTTTCCATGAAACCTTTACTGAAAGACCCTGCTAATGTTCCTGAAGGGTTACCCGTCTGTTTCACTCTGAAGACAGTCAGAGGACACTTTCAACCTTACAACCTCAAGCCTGGCTGACCATAACTTCTGATTCATGGGTATTAAAAATAATCACTAGAGACTATACCTTTTTTGTACCCCCAAAGAAAAAAGTAAAGATTCCCAGTACTCCAGCTGATCAGTTGGAATTCACAGCAACAGAAGTGTCATAGTTGCTAGAGAAAACAGTCATCCAACAGGTCCCTCCAAGACCAGTTAGAATCTGGAGTGTGTTCCTGGTTATTTTTAGTTCCAAAGAAGATAGGAGACCTTAGGCCAGTATTGGAACGTGGACACTTCAGTCAGTTTGTCAAACAGATGAAGTTATGGATGGTCACAGTACAGTTCATGCCACCTTTCTCGAGGATGGACAATTGAATCTGCTCTGTAGCTCTCCACGATGCAGACTACCACATAAAGATTCAAAGGCATTCCAGGAGATTCCTCCATTTCTGGCTAGGAGGAGGAGGCATTTTAAAGTGAGAACAGTTCAAGGGACTTGGACACCTGCAGAGGCCAAAGTTCACATCAGTGTCTTGGAGATGACAGCAGTCCTCTTAGTGTTGCAGGCATTTCCGTACTTCATACCCAAGGGTGTGATTTCCATCCAGATGGACAGTACATCAGTGGTATGGTACATCAAAAAAACAAGGTGGAACATATTCATATCTTTGTCATGAGGGCATGCAAGTCTGTCAGTTGGCAATTACTTCCCATCGCTTTCTGGTGGCAGAGCACATTCCCATGATGTCTAATATACTACCGGGCTAGCAGACTAGTGGAGAGACGTTACTCATGAGTGGTCTCTCAAACAGACAGTGGCAACAGAGATCTTCAGACACTAGTAGCAACCTTGCTGAAACCTCTTTGCCTCCTACCTAAACAAGAAATGAAGCATTTACTTTTTCCTTATCCCTTCACAGGAACAGTCACTGAGAGATGCTCTAGTCTACATTTGGTCCCCAGGTCTCCTCTGTGCCTTTTCACCAGTAACACTGCTGACAAAATTCATACAGAAAGCCATGAGGTACAAGACCAATGTGATCCCTATTGCCTGTTTTGGCCTCAGTTAGTATTGTTCTCCTTCCTTTGGTCTCATTTGCTGCACTCAGCTTGGGTGCTGGTTCCCACCCTGGATCTGCTGAGTCACTTGTTCATTATGCCTCTACTGGATCTTCAGACCCTAAAATTAACCACATGGTTTCTCCAATTTTAACAATAGCCAGAGACTTCAGGCTGTCTTCTGCTGTAGTCCATATAGTACCATCTTCTCAGAAGGAATCTGCAAAAAAGACAAATGGAAATGAGAACGATTTTCAGTTTGGGAGTCCTCAAAAAGATTGGATCCTGTTTCTTCCCCTCTTCTGTTGATACAGGAATTTCAGAACTTTTTCTGTAGGGTTCCAGTTATTCTACTATAAAAGTTCAAATGGATGTATTTCAAATTTTCACATAGGCTATAAGAACTTATCTAGTTCTCCTCTTAGGATATCCAAACTTTCCTAAAAGGAACTTTTATGTTGAGTCCTCTCCCATTCAGGATACAGTTCTTCCATGGGATATCACACTGTTGCTTCAGTCATTGACTCAAAAACCTTTTAAGCCTACAACCACAGCTGATTTAAAGTTAGTTTCTTGGAAGACAGTCTTTCTGATTGTCATTAACTTTGCTAGATGAGTGTCAGAGTTACAGGCACTCTCATGCAAGCCACCCTTTCTCATCTTCCACAAAGATTGTGTCATTGGGGACAAATCCTTCCTTTCTCCCAAAAGTGTCACCTGAAACAAATTTGAATCAGCATATTGACTTGTCTGCATTATTTCTAATCACTGCACCAAAGATGAACTCATGAGTCATATATTAGATGTCCACAGACTACTCAGATGTTACTTACATCAGACCAAAGATATTAGAAAGTCAGATTTGCTATTGTCTGTTTCCAAGACAGAACTAGGACAGGATGGATCAGAAGCCACACTTTCTATGCAGCTCGCAGACTTTATTTCCTTTATTTATAAAACTCAAGAATTGACTTTGCATTCAAAACTTAAGTCTCATTTTACTTCAGCAATGGGAACCTTTACAGCATTTGCCAAAAGAGTCTAGTGACACCTGTGCAGCAATAACTTGGTCATCAGTTCATATATTTGTATCTCATTATAAGTTGGATGTGCAGTCTAGAGCTTGCACATTCTTTGGCGCTGCCATTCTCAGAAATGTCCTTTCTTGAGTACACCCAAGTTTTTTTAGGCGGCTTAGGAATCTGTCACAAATGTTGAATCGGATGAAAATAGACAACATCAGTTATGATAGTAATGTACTTATCATAACTTTAGATCCAAGTTGACTCATTTTCATGTAGTTCAACATCCTTCCCTCTTTCCCTTCCAGATTGCCATTTGCATCTTCTGGATCTTGGACAGACCTTGACTGAGACCTTGTTTGTTCCAAATCTGTCTTAAATCCAGGGCTGTGGTAGAAGGTGCTGAGATATGAGAGTTCATGGATCTAATATTTTGGTAAATATGTAATTGTTTCTGATGGGTCTCCTTTTATATCACCCAGGTCAGTAGGTAGCTTGGGGTTCTGATCCATTAGTTAAAACAGAGAGATTGAATGAATAGGATACAGTAGTTCTATAATTACCATAATGCTTGATCCTTTCATTCTGGTGTTCCCAATTTGACATCTCTCCGTCTATTTCCCCTTCCAAATTGTAATAAATTGGATATTTGAGGGACCGCCTTGAAACTGTTCGCCACAATTAGCCTGTCTCCACTGGAGTTTCTGTTCCAGAAATTGGCAGCAAACTTGATCTGAAAAGATTAGTGGTGCTAGGGGGTTATGTGAGGTGAAAGTTTAAAGGAACTCAAGACTTGAGCACTAGAAATGCCAAATTGGATTCATTGAGTGTCTCCATGACCCATTAGCTGAATTGGGTTGACCAGAATGAAAGGATTCTGCATTATTGTAAGTATGTAGTTGCAATTTTTCTTTCCAATAGAACTGATCATTGAAACACACATTGAGTCCCAAACAATACAGGGAGGATTCTTCTTTGGGATGCTCAGATGATTTCTCTTTGAGCATTCTCAGGAAGAAAATTAGGAGGGGATAACACTTAGATTCTCTTCAGAATTCCCTACCCCAAACACTGAACTCCTCAGGGTAGGAGATTCTTCCCATTTCCCTGTGGAATTACCTAGATTTGTGGAAATCCCAGAAATGATGATGTAGAGGGAATCCTGTCCCAATGCCCTCTCACTTTTCCCTTTAAAAGGTGTACATGTTCACTCCACCAGCAACTTGACTGGTCCCACTCCTGACATGACGGTGTTCTTGTTTTTCACCACTCTCAGAAAAACATGTGTAACTGCACCCACACCCCAAAAACAGACTACGCTGTAAAGACTCTCAGACTTCCAAGATGGCTGTACATTGAGTAGCTGCTTATTTCTAGCTCCACCCAGTGTGAAAAGAGAAACACAGGAGAGAAGGCTAGTAGACTTGTGTTTATGGGTAAATATTCAGTAATTGGCCAGTAAGTGCACTGCTTGGGTTCCAGGAATAAAGAAATACAGAAGACCTGGAAAAAAATAAGCTGCAAAAAGTGAGGAAGAAACACTGACTAGGGAGAGTTCTGCAGCTGTTCAGCAAAAAGCAATGCAAACTGTAGACATTACTTCCAGTAGCCTACAGGAATATGTAAGAAAACTGCATACAGACCTGGTTAAAATGAACAAAATGTCAATGGAGTATATCAATACAAAAAACAAAAGGCTTGAAAAAAATGGAAGAAGCATTAAATAGATATTTAGATGAGATGATAAAGCTGCAAAAATCATAGGTCGAAATAAAGAAAAGGCTGTCTGAATATGAGACTACTCAGGAACAGATGTTTAAAAAAAATAATAGAATTAGAGGACAGGGCACATAGGGAAAACCTGTGATTTTCAGCTATACCAGAGAAGGTGGAAGGAACAGACTGCATTAATTATATGAAAGCACAATTAAGCAACTGAACTGGTATTTCAGAGCAAAAGTTGTTAGTTGAAAGGGCACATCATGTTTATGCTCCAAACCTGGCTATAAGAAAACAACCTAAGCATTTAATAGTAAAGATGCAATCCTACCAGCAGAATGATTCTGACAAAATTGTGGCAGAAGGACAAAGTATTAAAAATGGAAGATAAGAGTGTTTGTGGAGAAAGTTTACTCATTGTACACCTGACAGAAGAGCCGCAAACTAATTCCAGTAGTCAGGTAATGTCGAGATGCAGGTGTGAGATTCAATCTTCTGTACCCAGCAGTCTTCGAGGTGTTCTTCCCATCAGGTACAAAATAATTTTTGATGATGTACATGCTAAAGAAGAAATACAAAAGATTGTCCAACAAAAACTAAGCTGCAAAACCGAAGGAGATTCTGATTTTTGTTGTTTTGGTAATAAATACCACAGAGGGGACTGTACCTGTGAAACCTTTTCAAAATTTTCAATGGAAAATGTTACAGAGAAGGAAGGGAGCATGAGAGTCGACTAGAAGAATCGAGAGTACATTGGAAATGAAACAAAGACACGAATTCGGAGATGAACAGTAATAAAACCAGTAAATTAATATGGAATTACAATGCAATAATTATATTTGTGAAATGTAACCGCACAACAAAATCTGGAAATATTGGACTTTCTTAGTTTGTTGGGCTTCTGGGGGTCTCTAAAGCATATGCCCAACTTCATGTAATTAATGTTTGGAAAAGTGCTTTTTGGAGGGCAAGAGGAAGGAGAAAGTTAACTGTCAGTAAAGATTTTTTTCTCTTAAATAGTACCAATTTTGTGCCATGTAGTTTTCTTTACATGTAATAAACTTTTTTTTCAGTTATTTTTTTAAGTGTAATGGGGATTGTGAATGCTGCTGTTTGTTTTTTTCTTTTCTCACTTCTCTTTCTTGTTCAGTTTTAAGAAATGTAGTCAATGCGGTGTATAAAAAAAGCCTGTTTAAAAAGCAGTTAAAAGAAAAATTGTGCTTTTTCTAATTGTTGCATAGGGAAATGACTGGATTAAATACCTTAGACTAATTTAGTGACAAGTTTTGAGAGAGAGCAAATAAATGAAAAAGAACATTGAATATTATGAGGCTTTTTCTAGTAAATACTTGTATGCTCAGTAACAATTCTGCAGCTGGTCTTAATGTTTCCATGGAAACAATCTGATAAAAAGAAACTGGACGCTTGGTTCTCATGTCTCCATGGAGACAATATGATAAGGAGAAACTGACTACAGTCTGGTGTTGAGTGATTGGATAAGGAAAGGGAAAAAAAAGAGCAATTGGCAAGGTGGTGATGTTATCTGAAATCATTCATGGTTTTTCCCCAAAGTAGATAATGTTCTCTCAAAGTATTCATGGGCTTTCCCAAGGTAGTTTATGTTCTCTGAAAACAGTCAAGGGTGTTCCAAACTGGGATAGCTGTAAATGTAAGACAAAACCAATCCGCTCTTAGTAGAAGCCCAGACTGCACCATGCTACTTAGCATGGATGACCTTTCTTTTAGGTTAACGCAAATCTGTGAGTGTGGCTGTCAGTTTGGGACTTTTGTTCCTGTTAGGAGTAAGAAACTTCAATATTTGAAGGTGTACATAGTTTTGTGTGTTAGTATTAATAGGTTTTAGGGGGGTATTGGGGTGTGTTTGTTTTTTGGTTTGAGGGCTTTCAATAAAACAAAAAGTTTTATAAGATGAGACATAGGCTCAAATGTGTATGACAAGAAACTGTATATAAGTTCAACCTGCCAAACAGTATATGCATGTAACACAAAAGTTGGAATTAGACATTTAACAAAAAAGGTGTTATACATAAAAGGTGGGAATAATACCTTTTTAATACAATGATGCTTTCTTTAATGTCTTTAAATGTAAATAGCCTCACAGGTAAATACAAAGAGTAGTGAACTATTTTAAAAACGTGGAGTGCAAATAGTTATGTTACAGGAGACACACTTAGAAAGAACTGAACATGTGAATTTGATAAAGAAAGTTTTTCATGATAGTTATTCAGCAGAATACCTGGGACAAAGGAAAACAGGAGTATTTATATTAATTGCAAGAGGAGCTCCAATAGTGATAGAAGAAGATAAAGATAATGGCAGATTTGTAGTGCTAAGAGGCTACTGGCAAGGGAGGAGGATTACACTTGCATATATTTGCATTCCATTGTTCCTTCTAAAACTGCTGTAATGGAGCTTAAGAATATTCTAGGAAAAATAACTTATAGATGGGGACTGGAACTTGATTTGCAGCAGTGAAGATGTGTCTTGGGGGCCCAGAAGGGAAAATATAACAAACAAGGGTAGATTTTTGAAGAATTTTATGAAAATATATATAATGAAAGCTGTGAATTCAGCAATAGGAGTTTAGAGTAACTTTACATGTTATTCCCCAAGATATAAAAAACTGGGCTAGGCTAGACAGAATTTCCATTTCACAGGAACTTGTGCATTAAATTGAAGGTCTTGATAACCACCCAATAACTATTTCAGATCATGCACCAATAATAGTTGAAATAAAAACACAGGGTAATGAAATAAAAATGAGACATTGGGGCTTTCCCACCTATCTGTTGAAAAGAGCGGAATTTAAGGAATGAGTAGTGGACATTATTCAGTAGCTGTTCGAGAGGATAGAAATTTCTTCTGAAAATGTAACTAAGGAGTGGGACAAAATTAAGGTGGAGTTTAAAAATAGGGTGGAAATAAAAGAAGGGGTCCTATGGTTAAGAAGCAGCAAGAATTATTTATAGGGACTGACAAATGTTAAAATATTGCAGAATAGGGGGAATCTCACAGAACAACAAGAGGATCAACTGCAGAATGCTAGGCAGAAAATAAGGGATTACCTCAATAATATGAATGAGCTTAGAAAGATTGCTGTTAAGCAACTGTTTTTTGATAATAACACTAGAGCACAAAAACCTTTAGCACGACGACTCGGGCAACAGCAAGTAGAAAGGACTGTCATCAAACTTAGGGAGCCTATAACAAAGAAGATAATGAGATCCTGTAGAACCATTAGAAATATTACAGAAATTCTTTGAGTGTCTCTATGAAGCGGAGAAATATGAAAATCAAGAAGAGATTCAAATGGAAATATTTATGGAAGAATTAAATATGCCAAGGATAGAAGCAGATGAGGATCAGTTGCTAACAGGATGGAAGGAGATGAGATAAAAAGTGTGATGTATAATCAATCTACAGGAAAGTCCCCAGGAATAGATGGTATTTGTGTGGAAGTTTGGAAGCTAGGAGGAAAAAAAACTGATAAAGATCTGGAAGGTCTTGTTTAACAGTGTCTTTAGAGAAGTACCACTGTCTTGTAAGAAAGCAGTGGTAGCTGTAATACCTAAAAAGGGTAAGGATCCATCAGATCAGGCTTCATACAGGCCGATTTCAATACTAATGATTATGAAGTGTTCAAGTCTATAATAGTTAAAACAATGGCAACATAATGCCAAAATTGATAAATATGGATCGATGTGGTTTTGTGGAGGGAAGGCTAACGGCTTACCTTTATAAGGTCGCAGATGCTTTGTGCGATAGATAATTGAGCGAAAATACATCTGTAAAAATCCAGAATGTTACATCACAGATGTTCGTATGGCTGAAGTCCGACTGCAGTGTGCCATTCAAATGAATAACATCTGTTCGACATCTGGATTCCACGTAGTGAGTTTTGACATAGTGCCGCAAACATGTTTTGAAATTCGCTCACATGGGTCGCTGTTACGCACTCTCACACAAACCATCCGTCACCTTATGAAGGTAAACAGAGGCAAACATTTGACAACATTAACAGTACATTTGTGATCCAGAGGGAAGCAAAATGTAAGAAAACACCATTGTTGTTTGTGGATCTTGATGCAGAGAAAGCATTTGACAGAGTAAGCTGGGACTTTGAGTGGGACAATGGAAGCATTTGCATTTCCTGAAAATAAATATAAGGTTGATTAGGAGAATATATGAGGGATCAGAGATGTGAAGCTTGAAGTGGGAAGGGGGCCTCTCTGATCATTTCTGCTTGAGCAGAGGAACCAGGCAGGGGTGTCCTCTTTGCCCTTTATTATTTGCATTATATTTAGAACCATTGGCAGAGAAAATAGGAGAATTGGAGCTTCAAGGATATAGTTAGTATGGTAGTCAAGAAAAGCTGGCTATCTTGTACCTGACAAAATCAGAAAGGTAGATTACAGTGTTGTGGAACATTTTGAGACAGTTTCACATCTTTTCGGGATACAAAATGAATGCAGCTAAAACAAGAGGAATAGCAGTAAATTATGTACCCACACATGAACTAGTTCAGGAATACCTATATTTATGGGAACATGATAAAATGAAATATTTAGGAGTATGGATTAAAAATGATTCTAGTGTGGCAGGTAAGGATATGTGAGAAGAGACTGAACAAAATATAATACAAAAACTGAGAAAATGGAAACTTTCTTATATGGATAGTAAGATACAAACAGTTAAAATGTTTTTAGTCCCTTTAGTCTTATACATAGGCCAGGTATTTTTTTTTATCAACCAAGAGGATAAGTTGTGGGAAGCAATTAATAAAGAGCTGAAGAACTTTATCTGGGAGGGGAAGATGGCAAGAAAAGTGGGATAAGCTGATTCTTCCAGTAGAACAGGGCAGATTAGGATGACCCAATTTGAAGAGGTATTTCAGAGGTACACAGTTAAGGCTCCTATACACAGCACATGCAGAAAACTGTAATTCAAAATTGAAATGCATGGGGGAAGCTAAAGAAACAATGGAAGTCTGATATTTTGGATGCAGGGCTTTAAGGAGAATAACAGTAATCTTGCAGAATATTTTATCCATAAAATAACAAAGTATTCTAAGAATAAACCAACACGGGAATGGAGAAAGGAGATTCTACCAGTAGGGATGACTGGAATTAGGGATACAGACAATAGGCAAGAGGGGGCCGGAATTTATTGGAGAAAATGGTAAAGGAACCAAGGTACTAGGAACAAACAACTAGAGAGGGAAAGAAGATAGAATGGGAAGACACCAATAATTTATTTGGACTGTAGTTTAGAGATTGCCTTCCCTATCCAGGATTGATATTAGAGCATAGGCAAAGAGTAAGAAATAGGGGGTCCTAAATGAAAGACCAGCACTGGTAGAGTTTTTAATAGAATCTAGAACAGAAGCTAACATTAAAAAAGGAATAATTAGTAGAGCATATAAAATATTTCATGATAACTATAAGAATCACTCACAGAAGGTTAGAAAGGCTTGGGAATAGAAATTAGATAAGCCATTCATAAAGAAACAATGGCTGTATATGTTTGTCTCCCAAATATGCAACAAAATCTAGAAGATTTAAGATTTTTGCCTGGAAATGTTTACATAAATATTTTTATACCCCAAGTAGACTCTATAGAGAGTTTTTCCTCAGGCAGACAGTAAATGTTGGAGGTGTGAAGGAGAAGAAAGAGGTAATTGTGAACATATTTTCTGGCAGTGCAGTGAGTTGGCAGACTTTAAGGATTCCTTGCGGGATGTACTGTCGGAGATGCTTGGTGGGCAGGTTGGTCTGACGAGGGAGATGATTTTTCTGAGCTATGATACAGAATCAGAATTGCCTAGGCATGATAAAACCTTGCTGTGCCTAATAATGGTGGCTGCCAAAAAAGCAATTACTATAAAATGGAAATCAAAATCTAAACCAACTATACTAGAAGTAGTGAAATATAGTAACAGAGGTAAAACAAATGGAATTGAGATCTTTAGAAAAGGGCATGAGCAACTTTTCATAGGTTGTTTTTTTTTTGAGCTGAACTCGGGTCCACTAACACACTAATGATTGGCACTGGGTGCAGATATTTCAGCTCCTGCAGCTTCAACCTTCAAGCCCCACCTTCAACTTCACGCACATCCATTCCGCACACTCGACGCATACGGAGGATATGCTGGGAGGACATGCAGACTCACACTCCAGCCAAGAATCGAATAGGAGAACCTTTTTTTTTTTTTGCATGAATGCTACACTGCACCCACCACTGCACATGAGAGCAAACTACATAGGTACAAAAATTGTGTGGAAGAAATACATGGGGGTGATGAATGAGGAGCTAAAGGCTCAGGACTTAAAATGCTATGTATATGTCAAAGCGAGAAAGACTGGGTAGATTAAGTGATATTGATAATGTTGCAACTGAGGAGTCTGTAAGCGCTATGGTTTTGTGAAAAAAATTCTTTGTGAGGATTGTGTGTGTGTGGGTTTTTTTTTTCATTTATGTAAATGTTGATTGCTTGCGCAGTGAGTGGATGGTTTAATGAGATTATTTTAAAAAAGAAATTTAATAATTTATGTAATATTGCTTAGGTTATATGATACTAAGCAATATATGTGAAATAAAATGTTATGTTAATATAGTTTGATTACTTTTATATGAATGTAAATTTGTCTATGTCACAATTGATAATTCAATAAAGGTATTTTGAGGGGGGAGGTTTTAAAGACTCCCAAGGACAGGCCTCAGTGGAGTAAATGGCTCCTTATGGACTTCACTGTTGCTTAGCCTGTCACTAAAAGTGATACCCTAAAGGATGCATCTCCTTGAAATGGAGTTCAGAGTCATGGATAACCTAAAGAAGTGAGTATATGGTTCAAGTACATTTTCCATCTGAACAATTAATTGCTTAACATATATGATTAAATTCTAGAGGGAGATAGCTGAAAAGTAGTTGGAGATGCCCATAAAATTCGAGTCATAAGTGGCAATTATGAAATCAATAACTATGCTGTCAGTGCACCTTAAACATAATGCTGCAGACAGAGCAGAGAGGACAGCATGGTTAGATGTCATCATAAGGCGACAGGTCTGGATGAGGCTAGTGGCATTTCTGGAAATTTTCAAGGTGTCCATTGTTGATTATCCCTATGACAGTGCCACATTGTTTGAACTGCAAGTAAAATACTAGTTGTAACTAATTAAGCAATAAGGCAAGATGCTTACCGTTGTTAAGAGTTAAGTTCTCAGCCCCTGAAAGATCCTGTGCTAGGAATCAAAAAGGTGCAGTGAACGTATGGTTCCAAAAATCCCAACATCCCCAGTATGAACTATGCAGAAGCAGAGCTCCACACCAACACACTACTGTAGGGTCAAGAGTGATCCACAAGTCCAAGGATTCCATTGGCCTTTCCCTGGAAGAAGGCAACACAATCTCTGAACAGGTGCCCAGCTGCCCCCACTGGAAGCACTTGAGGTTTGAAGCGCTTTGCATCTAAAAGTGTGGCTGGCTTTAACACTGGACACTTATAGAACGTAATATCTAGAGGCTACTTAATGTCTTTTTTGCAAACATCACCAATGCCATCTCTACCTCTCCAAGATGTCCCACTCCCTCAAATGAAAGTGGTAATTCAAAGGTAAATAACTTAGTGCAGAAAAGAGTAATCCAGGATTTCCACCAGACCAGAAAGGATCTG
This sequence comes from Protopterus annectens, assembly GCF_019279795.1. Classification (NCBI taxonomy): domain Eukaryota; kingdom Metazoa; phylum Chordata; order Ceratodontiformes; family Protopteridae; genus Protopterus; species Protopterus annectens. Next base: position 494,126,892 of record NC_056747.1, read on the forward strand.
TGCTTTAGTCAAAGTTCTCCTTTGTTCTGAAGAAGACATTGGTCCTCAAGCCCATGCTTGACCTCAGTTTGTTTAAACTAGTTTGTTCAGAAAACAACATTTTTGGTGGCCACAGTGCAGACATTCCTTCCTTGCCTTTAGGAAGGAGACTAGAATTGCTTTTTGGATCTCTAGGATGCATACCTTCAGGTGCAAACTACCAAGGAGTCCAGGAGATTCCTTCACTCCTGAATGGAAGGGAGTCATTACTAGTTCAGAGCCCTGCCCTTCAGACTCGGTGCAAGTCCCACTGTGTTTATCAAATACATAGCTTCAGTAGCAGATCATCTCAGACTTCTAGTGACAAGAATATTTCCCTTTATGACTACTGGCTCATAGCCACAATTTCAGGAATGTTTCTCATCAGAGAAAGATACTACTTGCTCCAGTTATGCCTCTCCTTGTCATTCTTTGTCTACTTAACAAAAGCTATAGCTGCTCTGAGTTCGGTAATTGACAAACACTATGACAGCAGTGGCAAGTCCCCCCTCCCATTGACAGGCTAGAGTCAGTTTCTCAAACAATCAGAATTTTACTGAAACAAGATGCTGTCATTTTGGCTTACCACCAGTGCCTCAGCCAGTCAACTCTGTTTTTTTCTTGTGTATCTGTAAACTGTTTATAAGGGAAGTCTTGTCCAGGCCTCCATATAAGGCTTGAGTCCCTCCATGGATCCTTAGTTTTTGTCTTACAGAATCTAGCCTTATTTTTGAGAACCTTAGAGTTAACTGCAGCAGCAACTTATATGAATCCTCTTGCAAGATAACTGCATGAGAGATCTCCAATGCATGCTATGAGTTCAGTGGTCACTACCACGCAATCCAATAACCCATATGATAACAATATCCAAAATCTGTCAAAAATATCTTTAGTGGTGGCTTCAGCTGACAAGCCTGTTATCATAATGACTCTTTCTTCTCTCCATTCCAGGTGTTACACCATGGATGTGACTGTACTGGGGTATGAGGGACATTGCCTGGGACAGACATTCCAGGAAAGTGGACACAACAAGATTTCCAACTGCATGTCAGTATTCTGGAGAAGAGGGCCAAGCTTCTAGCAAAGATGATCTTTCATGATTATTTTCCCTAGGTTGGATAGCCATCCCATGTTGTCGCCTCTAAGCAAGAGGTTCCCCAGTTCAGTTCTCGGCTTGGATGCCTTCTGTGCAGAGTCTGCATGTTCTCTCTGTGTGCACATAGGTTTTCTCTGGGTGCTCCAGTTTCCTCCCACATTCCAAAGACATGCAGTAGGTGGAATGGACACTATATTGGCCACAAGAGTGAGTGTGTGGTGTGGAAGAACTATCATGGCAAGGCTTACCACCCAGCAGTATAAATTTTGGCTCTAGATGATTGTCACTGTGAAGTGACACCCCAAACCCATTGTGCAAAAATGGGAAAAAGGTGATACATATGGATGGCCATCCAGTCTGACAACACAGTTGTGTGGTATAGGGAAGCAATGTGGGCATAGAATGCACTTTCTAGTTGCAACACATGCCCAACATCAAGCCAAATGTTAAGTTGTCAATCTCGCCTTCATTCTTGCTGGATGGGTCCGGAGCCGATCCTCGGCTCCGACTCAGCACTTGCTTTAGCTTGAGAACTCCTTTTACCAGCTCGAGGCAACCCTATATCCCATGATGCAAGGCGGAACTACCCCAGATCTCGTTTGCCGCTTAGCAAAAGAGGTCTCCTTTGCCAGCTGAGGTAAGTGATTTTCTTGGTAAAATCAGAAAAGCTTAGTTAGGGTTTTATTTTCCCCTTTTTATTCATAGTATAGTCTGTAGTCAGTTATAGCCCACCCTATTCCCTTGTTTTTCAAAATTTTATAACCTTTTTATAATCTTTAGTGTAAAGTTTTAGTTAGGCCTAAAACCCCTTTGGTTAATCCCTTCCTGTGTGTTGTGTGTAGGGGATTAATTTTGTGTGTTTGTTGGGGTTTGTGTGTGTTACTTCCTCCTAGGTTATGTCTAGGGAAGGCAAGGTCTCAGGCTTCAAGAAGTGTGACTCATGCTGTCAGAAAATGTCTCTGACAGACGGTCACACTTCTTGTGTTTATTGCCTGGGGCCTTTGCACCTGCAGGACTCCTGTGCTTTGTGTCACTCTTTTAGCCAGAGAGTCCTGCAGGAAAGGAGGAATAAACTTATCCTCCGTGGCTTACTTAAGCCAGAAGGTTCTCCTCTAAAGCAGGGTCTGGGAAACCTTCTAAGCCACCAAGGCTCAGGCTTCAGTATCTAAGCCTCCTCCGGTGGCTCCGGCTCCGGCCGAGATCGCTCCGGCTGGAACCGATGTATCTACCATAAAAGTAGTAAGTTCGGCACCGGCTGGTTCCGATACCTTGTCTACTGTGGGCTTGTCGGCTCCGGCTGGAGCCGACCTTATCCAGCATCGGAGCCGAAACCTTCGGCTCCATCTGGAGTTCAGGGACTTCGGCTCCGATGGCCCCGAAGAGATCTCGGTCCTACTGAGTATCCACTCGGCTCCGGGGTCTCCTCTTTTGTCGGAGCAGAGCCATCGGAGCCGATCTTCGAGATCTTCCAGGCTGTCTGACCACGACTTAGAGAGGGTGGTAAGCAGGCTGTTGAAGTCTCAGGCACTGGCCCAAATGCTCCATAGCCCGTCTCAACAGACTTCGGCTATAGCCTCACCCCTTGAACTTCCTCCTCCGACTCCACACCAGAGTTCGGAGCCGGAGCTTCTCGGGACAGCGACTGTTTCAATGCCGGAGCCGATACATCCTTCGGCTCCGTCGTCCTCGGCTCCGATCTCCTCCTTGAGGCCTTCCTTGGAGGGATCCGGTCGTCGGGTTTCCATTGTCGGCTCCGAGGGGCTAGTGGCATCGGACCCTTGTCCGACCCGCTCCTCTCGGGCTTCGCTTTGTAAGCTCGGCGCCGACATCGGCCTCGGAGCCTTCCCTCTCATTGGAGCCGGAATTCCTGTTTCCGCTGAGCGGGATATTCCGCCTCCCGGGAGGGGAGCCTTTGAGGTGATGAGGAGTGTCCTGGCCTCTGAGCCTGGTCAACGGTCCATCCCTCTAGCTCCTCCCTCATCAGTGCCTGCAGACGCCTCTTGCCAGCCTCTTGCTCTCAGGCCCAGGGATCCATCGCCCCAGGTTTCCCCACTGGGAATTTCCTCCTCTTCCGAGGTTTCTCCTGATCCTGCAGGGGAACCCCCTCGGAAGAGGACGTAAGAGGAAACACACAGACTCCTGAGTCTACTACATCTGATACCGACTTAGATGAGTCGGAGGGTTCCCCACGGTCCCCTCTGAGGATGTCTCCTTTTCAGACATCCTTGAGCTCCTCAAACAGAGGGGAATTGGCGTCCATTGACCCCTCCGAGGATGAGTCGGTATACCTGGAGGCTTTGGATCCCGACCCTCCACCTCCTGGGTGTCTCCGCCTTCGACCCACTTATGCAGGTAGTGGCTCGAAGGCGGGCGGCTCCAGATTCTGTGGAACCTGTCCCCAGGAGACCATCCAAATTCATCACGGCCCCTTCGGACAAACAGTTCCTTTCCAAGGGTGTCTCTGTGGATGCTATGGTGGTGGCGGCGGCCACTAAGAAGGAACTGGCAGATCCTTCAGTACCTGTCCATCCTCCTAACAATGATTCTAGGTCCATGGACAGGTATGGAAAGCGGATGTTTTCTTCAGCGACCTTTGCTATGCGTTCGCTGAATTATCTTTGTCACTTCACCAGGCTTCAACGAGATATTCTCAAGGAACTGGGTGAAGTAGTCCAGGATCCTTCTGCTGCTGGGGCTCAAGAAAAGATTGCCTCGCAGCTTGCAATCCTGAATTCCATATCTAACTCCTCCATGCGGCTCATATCCTATGCGGCCGATGGAGCGAGCAGGGCCGCAGGCACAGGAGTTGCTCTTAGACGCCAAGCCTGGATGCGGCTTTGTAATTTTGGACCCCTTTAAGGCGTCCTTCACTAATACCCTTTTATGGTTCGGCTTTGTTTGGACCTCAGGTGAAGGATACCTTGACCAGGTGTGAGCAGGACGGTAAAACTCTTTCTGCCGTTGGAGTCCAATTTTCCACTCCTTCTAGACCATATCCCAAGGGTCAGAAGGGGGGGGAAGATGTGGTTCCGTAAAGCCCAAGGAGCTACACCGGACGCACGTGGTCAGTTTACCCCCAGAGGCAGAGGGGGTAACAATAATAGACGCCACCCTAGAGGCAGGGGGGGTCCTCAGAACCAGGGCAACAGGGAGTCTCTTCCTGAGAAGCCCTTTCAGCATCCCTGAGGTGTTGCCCGACTGTCCACCCTTGGAGGCAGTCGGGGGAAGGATTTCACTGTACCCAGTAGCCTGGCAATCCCTATCACAAGAGATGTGGGTACAGTCGATCATATCCGAGGGTTACAAAATCCCCTTCGAAAGGTTTCCCATACCTCTAAAATCCCTTCCAGACATCTCACCCGGTCAAAGGGATTTGGCAGAACAGGAGGTTTCAAAACTCCTAGAAAAAAGAGCCGTCCAGACGGTGCCGGCAGACCAGGTAGGATCCGGCTACTGAAGTTTCTTTTGGTCCCCAAAAGGACGGGAGATTGGAGACCAATATTAGACCTGAGCAATCTAAACAGATTTGTCAAGAAGGCAAGATTCGGATGGGCACGCTTCAGTCCATTCTGCCATTTCTGGGCAAGGACAACTGGATGTGCTCTATAGACCTTCAGGATGCGTACTATCACATAAAGATTCACAGACGCTCCAGAAGGTTTCTCCGCGCTAGGGACCAGTCATTACCAATTCAGAGCACTGCCCTTTGGCCTCACTTCAGCCCCCAGAGTGTTTACCAAATGCATGGCAGTGGTCACAGCTCATCTGAGACGTCAAGGATTCCAGGTGTTTCCCTACTTGGACGACTGGCTCCTCTCCACCACCACCAAGTGTCAGCTTCTTCAGTCCAGAGACTACACTCTTCAGCTTTGCAGGAGTTTGGGAATTTCAGTAAATTTCGAAAAATCTTCTCTGCTGCCTTGCCAATCTATCACCTTTATAGGCGCAGAATTAAACACCGTCAAAATGTTAGCCAGACTAACAGATCAAAGAATTCTGGACATCCAAAATGCCGGATTCTATTGCAAAGCAACAAGATCAAAGCCAGACTTATACTGAAGGTTCTAGGTCTTATGGCTGCGGCCATTGTTCTTCTACCACTGGCTCGCTTCCACATGCGTCTTCTGCAGTGGATGCTATTCACTCAGTGGTCGTACCACAGTCTTCCGATGAGGCACGAAATCTTAGTCACACAGTCGTGCAGAGCTCATCTGAACTGGTGGATATCTTCCCCTCTTCTTCATCAGGGCTGACCCTTTATTTCCCCTCCTCCAGTTGCCACAGTCACTACGGATGCCTCTCTGATCGGGTGGGGGGGGGCATTATCAGGGCAGGATGGTCCACGGGACGTGGCAACCCATAGAATACCATCTGCACATAAATGTCCTGGAGATGAGAGCAGTGCTTTTAACATTGCAAGCCCTCAACGACTTTCTTCCCACGGGGACTATTGCAGTACAAACGGACAACATGTCCGTGGTCTGGTACATCAGAAAACAGGGCGGGACCAGGTCCTATCCGTTATGTCGAGAAGCTCTCAGACTTTGGCATTGGGCGATCTCTTCTCAGCGGTTTTTGATAGCAACGCACATCCCCGGCAGGTCCAACCTATTGGCGGACAGGCTGAGCAGATCCATTCTGATGCCTCACGAGTGGTCTCTCAATCAATCTGTAGTGGATCAGATATTTCTGAAGTGGGGCACTCCTTGTTGCGATCTTTTTGCTACTCCTCAAAACAACAAGTGCCCCGATTTTTCACTCTCTTTCCCTTCCAGGCCAACCCCTGAGAGACTCTCTAACCCAGGATTGGCCCGGGGACTTCTGCACGCTTTTCCCCTTTCCCTTGATTCCACAAGTCATTCAGAAAGCCACCGTTTTGAGAGCCAAGTTGATCCTCATTGCCCCATATTGGCCTCGACAAATTTGGTTTCCGTCTCTGCATCGTCACCTTCTGGTGCAGCCCTGGCATCTGGACCCAGTTCCGGATCTCTTGATCCACCATTCGGGTCAGCAGCACCGGGACATTGATTCTCTCAACCTCACTGCTTGGTTGCTCCACTTCCTTCCCTAGCCAGGCTACCGATGATTTCTGACTCAGTCAGAGACATTTTAGTGTCTTCTTTGAAGTCGTCCACTAGGACTGTTTATGCTAGCAAGTGGCGACGTTTTTCTATTTGGGCAAATTCCAGAAATATTGATCCCTTTACTGCTCCTGTACATTCTGTTTTAGATTTCCTGGCGGAGGTTTTTCATTCAGGATCCTCGTCATCTACAGTCAAAGTACAACTGGCTGCTATTTCCAAGTATCATGTTGGCTTGCATGACAATAACATTATGTCTCATAGATTATGCAAGGCCTTTCTGAGAGGAGTTTTTCTCCTAAAACCACCTATAAAGCATCCTCCTCCGCAATGGGATCTAAACTTAATGTTGGCATCCTTGATACTACCTCCTTCGAACCGCCTGCTTCATGTTCTTTGAAGTTATTGACCTGGAAAACTATATTTTACTGGCTGTCACTTCTGCAAGAAGGGTTTCCGAGATTCAAGCTCTCTGCATTCGTTCCCCTTATTTGGTTTTTCATAAGGACAGGGTATCATTAAGAACTAACCCTTCCTTTCTCCCCAAAGTCGTGTCTCAAACCAATATTAACCAATCTATAGATCTACCAGTCTTTTTACCAAACTATTCTGACAGAGCTGAACAGAAACTGCATTTTTTGGATGTCCATCATCAGCTCAGGTACTATTTGCATAGAACTAAACAATTCAGAAAATCGGACTAATTATTTGTCTCCTATGCAGAAAACAGGATAGGTCTTCCAGTTTCTAAAGTGACCTTATCCAGATGGTTGACTTCCACCATTTCCTATGTGTACTCTCTCAGAGGCAAACAGCTATCTTCTAAACCAAAAGCACACTCAACCAGGAGTCTATCCACTTCTGCAGCTTTTCAGGATAGACTACCCATTGATACCATTTGTGCAGCAGCTACTTGGCGCCTCATACCTTTGTCTCTCATTACAAGTTGGACTTGGCCTCCAGAGATAGGGCCAGTTTTGGTTCCACAGTTCTCAAGAGTCTGTTCCATTGAGCCACCCGGGATACAGGTGCTATGGACGCGGTCCCATCCAGCAAGAATGAAGGCGAGATTGACAACTTAACATTTAGAAGTTATGTACCTACCATAACGCTCCATGTTAGTTGTCTTCTCGCTTTCTTCCTCCTTCCCCCTGGCCTGGACAGATCTTGAAGAGTTCCTATTAGGTTGTTTTCCTCCTGAGCCTTCATATGACGACTTCTATTAGGAACTTGTGTTCCGAATTGTTAGGATAGTCTTTAGCAGGGTAGGTTAGCTACCAAATGAGATCTGAGGTAATTCCGCCTTGCATCATGGGATATAGGGTTGCCTCGAGCTGGTAAAAGGAGTTCTCAAGCTAAAGCAAGTGCCGAGTCAGAGCCGAGGATCGGCTCCGGACCCATCCAGCAAGAAAGAAGGCGAGAGAAGACAACTAACATGGAACGTTATGGTAGGTACATAACTTCTAATTCCTTATCAGTTAAGCTGTGCAGATGTCCTGTAGTATCTCATGAGTGGTCTCAAAGTATATCAAGTGTGAGGATGCCCTTCTGTAACTGGGGTAAGCATTGCTGTGATCTTTTTGCCTCAACTTCCAACACCAAATGGAATAACTTGTTGTCCATAATCCCTTCTTTAAGGTAAATCTCCCAGAAACACTCTTGTCCATCCTTAGCCCCAGATCTCTGTTATGACTTCTCTCTGCTGCCCTTTATGATCATCCAGAAGGCCAGCCCCATGCAGAGTCAAAGTCCTTCTCATAGTCCTGTTTTGGCCCTGGCAACTTTGTTTTTGCTTACTATGGCCTCTCTTGACTGCTATCTGACGGGTCTCACCTGGACATTTGCTTCCTCAAATTAACTGCATGGTGTCTCTACTTCCATTGATGACCAGAGGTGGTGATTACCATCCCAGGGTAATCCATTTACTGTTAACACTGCAAAAGCCTTGTACTAGAAAACCATAAAAGATAAATGGCTCAAGTTTATGATGTAGAACCACCATGAAGGACCGGAACTAGTCACTTACCAGGTTTCTTCAGTTCTTTTCTTCTTAATCAGATTTATTTGATCAGGGCTCCAGTTTTTCTACAATAAAAAGTTAATTTTGCTGTAATTTTGGCATACCACTAAGGCCTCAACCAATCATCTGTGGCTTCTCTTTGTGTGTCTGTAAATTATTTCTTAGAGAAGTCTTCTTAACCAAGCCTTCATACAAGGTTTACCCCCCCCCCCCCCAGAACCTTAATTTCATCTTAGACAATCTAACTTAAGGAACATGTGACCAAAACCAGCCTTTAATTTTTATTTCTGGAATGCTCTGTTTTTAATTGCTGTTACCTTAGCTAAGAGAGTCTCCAAATTAAATACTCTTTCTTCAAAACCACCATTTAATATTTTATACAGGGAATGGTGCTTAGAGCTGAGACAGCCTTCACGCCCTTCATGACCATATTAGCATCAGGTCCAAGTTCAAAGCAGACAGCTGGCCTTCCAGTAGTTTTCCATCACTATTAAAATAGGGGAATGTTCAAACTATTATTGTTTAGATGTTCACTGACAACTTTGTTTTTATTTGGACCACACAAGAATATAATTATGAGATAATCATCTGTCTTCTCTGCTTGCAACAGAGTGAGCAAGAGGGCAGAAAAGTATTATTGGCTAGGTGGCTCTCTGAGTGTATTCATTTTTTTTTCAGTAAGAACACCCTATAGTTCAAATGAAAAGTTAATTCTTCAAGGTCTGTAACGACCTTTGCACGATTGTTCAATAATCTTTCTGCGAATGACATTTTTGCAGCAGCAGCATGGACTTGTCTGCATACATTTGATAAGACTTAGAAGCTGAATGCCATTTCAAGATCTAAGTCAAGCTTTGGTGTCACCATCTTGCAGGGTATTTTATCCGGAGACCACTCATCCTGTTCTGAAGGGGATCTGGTCCAGCAATTACAGTGTGTGGACTGGATCATCACAGACACAAAAGTTATATATTTACTATAACAACAGATCTGGTTGATCTGTTGTATGTACAGTGTAAATACAGACACCAACTGTCCATATACTAAATTGTCACCTATGCTTCGACCAGGAGGTTAGCCAGAGGTCAATAGGTAGTTTCTTCATGACAATGGAAAATGTTTCCTTCCTTAAATACATTGTAGCAGCTAACATTAAGGCAGAATGTCCTGGGAAGAAGGGAGGATTTTGAGCTTACAGAAGATTGTAAATGTTCCTAAAAGAAAGGTTTTACATTGTACGAACAACAGATGAACCGGGTCTATCATGTAGTAAGTACACAGCTTTCATTTTCATCACATTCTGTGTCTATACGTGCATAATTGCCATCTCTGCCACTGTCTGTGAGTTGTGGACTGAGACCATCGTCCACCCTTCTGGTGCATATCCATCATCCCCTGCAATGCACAACAATGATACCATTATACGCAGCCTACTACCCGAGTGCATGTTAACTGTGCTACCTTCTGTACCTGCCTGTGTGTGCTTTTTGGAGTAAATGACCCTGTTTGAATTCACCCCTTATGGAACGGTTTAGATCTGATGTGTATCCTATATGAGAATCTCTGGAAATACCTCTGTGGTGCATGAAAAGATTGCATATGGTGGTCTGGAACTGAATACCACATGACATTTGGGAGAATGGATGCTCTTCTATATCTGACACCCTGTGGGCCAGATGGAGCTTTGATGACAATTTGTGTGTAGTAAGTGGCTCCTAGGAACTCAAGGAAGTGGACAGTAGTAATATATGGCAACATAGTGCTGGTTCTTTTTTCTGCAATTCTGGGTAACCATGTATTCTCTTCCACTTGCTGGAGGATAATGTCAAGCAGCTGGCGCATGGTGGATAAGGCTGAAGCTTGCAAATCTTCCTAGTGTATCTGCTATAGGTCACTGAAATGTCCTAGGGACTAAGGCAATTAAAACTGCACATACCTTAGTGTCATTCAGGACAAATTGTCCTTACATTCCTCCTGATTCATGTGGGTGACACTTTGTCAAGCTTTGATATGGTCTCTCTAAACATACTGAAGTTGTCCATTATCTGTTACTCAGCTATGTGGTGGTGAGTTAGAAGCTGATGGTCTTTTAGTGTGGAGATCCATGCATGTAATGTCAAGGTCAGTTGCTTATAGAACGGCCACTAACACGTGTTGCTCTGCCGTAGCTGCTGCTATTGCAAACATTCTAGCATCCTGTGTGCCAGCATTTCCCTATGTTTTGAAATGTGAAAGCTGCAGGTCACCTGTTTTATACATCTCTGAATTATTCTGCCATGTTTGTTGGCTTCATTTGCATTGTCACTCGTTTGTATCTGAGATCTCATTTCCATATCATTATCTGGTTGCTTCCATACAATGCATACTATGCAATTTTTATTGTAATGAAGTTATTTTACTTGTGTCTCTGATTCACCTCTTCCCTATGTGCTGCTGATTTCCTTGCTGAGCTGCACAGAACTATGTGTTAACTGTCTGATTGTACCAACTATAATATCCCTTTGACTCTGTCTCCAGACCCCGCACCTCTGTCATAGGTGTCAGAATCCAGGTTGCATGCCAATTCTTTTGACTTGTATTAATATATTTTTTAAGTATGGTATGGCCAGTGGGGAAAATGCAGTACTCCATTCTCTTTTCTCAGCACATGTGGGTATTAGCAAGCTAATAGCTCGAGTTCTCATAAGAAACTGTGCACATTAGTCTTGATTAACTGTATTGTAAAACTGGTGTTGTTGAATAAGACAGTGGTGTAGCTATTTTTGCACCAAGTGCTGTGAACCAATCTGTCTCTCCTCCCAAAAATAAATATCTCTGAACTCGAAGAACAAAAATCAAACAAAACATACTATTTTTAAATTCTAGCAAGCAAAACTATTGGATATATTTGTTGCAAGCAGGTGCATTAGTTTATAGCACACATGGAGCACTACAGCTCTCAGTTTTCACTACAAAAGTACTGGTATGCACTGAAGAGTGATCAGTATTGACTGATCAGATCCCCTATGACCTTCTCCCTAGTCTAGCTTCACTACTGATAAAACGTATCACTTCAGAGATCCTCGTTTTCATTCAGTTGATCCAGTAGAGCATTTTTTCATTACTTTTTTGACAGATTATTTGAGGAAATGACAAAGACACCATCATAGCTCAGACTTTGTGTGTTGTGAGCAAATACAATTTATTTTATTTTCTGTGCAGGAACACTGAAGCCAGATCCAGTTTTGTACATATTTCTAAGTTTCAGTACCAGTAAAATTTAAAATGTTTTCCTTGTACTATACCATACTGAATGACTGAAACTCATTTAATGTTATGCTTTAACATGGAGGGTTGGAACTTGGTGATTCCATGACAAAAAGTCCCAGTAATGCTCCAATGCATTTTTAAGCTTTGTACTTTCTTATAGCAGGGAGCTGTTAGACAACTCTCAACAGTCACTAACACGTTTGCATTAATTCTGTGATGATAGATTTAGTTTGAGAAATTTACTTATTTTGGCTTGAAATATCACTTTTTTTGGCTTGAAATATCACTTTTTTTTAATAGAATTCCTTAATTCTGGGTCAGGAGGAAACTGGACAGGCTTACTGCCATAATTTAATTCAGAAGTAGCATCATTCACACTGTTTGCAAAGTTAGGCAGAGCAAAAGACAATATGGCATCAGTGAACTTAACAGGTAAATGTTGATCGGAGGTCTTATGCCTAGGTTCTATTGATCAGTGGTTGTCAGCTGGAACTGGACAACGTGCCATGTTCAGTTTTAATAAAAATAAAGCTTTTATTCGGTGATTTAAAGGTGTCCCTGATTTTTAAGTAGATTCGTAGCAGTTTTAAAGAGAAGTTGCTGTTTTTTTTTTCCACCACGGACTGCCTGCTTTATCTACGAAGAATTGCAATGCTTGCATCTCAAATAACCCTGTCAAAAAATTGCAAGACACAAAAGAGAACATGCAGTACAGAGGAATCAGAATGGTTAGGGGTGAAAAGGGTTGAGTGCAATGGTGGCTGATGACTTCAAATTAAGGGGGGTGCTACAAGAAACAACTGAATAGGTAGGGCTGATTGGAATGGGTTGGTGCTGTGTTATGACGGGTCACGACCATTATCTGTGATCAAACAGATGTGGTCATTCACTCTCATCCAGACTGTTTCAGTACCTACTCAAAATAGTCACTTTATGAGCTATATACACTTAAAATATCTGACTGCTGTCAAAATGCAAGCCTTACATGAAATGGAGCCCTAGAGAAATGACTCCATGGACTCCCCCTGCTGCACACCTTTTCCCTCCTGCCCTTCTCCAGTGCCACTTGCCTGTCTCCCCTTCCCCCATCCTGACCTCTTACCATCCAGACTGATTACTTTTTTTTCAGTTTGTCTTCCTTTATAACATTTTCATCCATGCTTTTAGCACACCCTAACTGGTCAAGACTCCATTGTAATAAGTGTGGAGAAAGCAAACAAGTTAAGATGGGGGCCACTAGGCACCCATAAGTTATAGGGTTCTAGATGTTTTGAGGTACGGCTTAAGAGATTTTTTACAGCCTTTTCATCTATTGATGACCTAAAAAATAAGTAAGGACAGAAATTCAGTTTTATTTTATTTTTCTTTCAAGAAAATAAATGTATGGCTAAATCGTAATGTTCAAAGTTAACAAAATAGTAGTGACTAATAAACAGAGATAAATGCTTGCAAGGATATACAAATCCTGTCTGGGAAGTGTGCCTCCCTCCCTACCCCTCAAAAAAAATAAAAAGACAATTATCTTCTTTGTACCCTTTTGGTGTTAGATTGAAATCATAAATAGGCTAAGGTATACATTTTAGACTTGTGAGATTTGCAGGGGGGCTAAGACATCTGGAAAGAAACCTACTGCCCCCACACACAGGGAGTGGGTATAAACACCATAAAGAAGGAATCACAGTCAAAACCTAAACCAGAAAACCAAGAGTTGTGAGATGGCAACGCTACTCACTGCACCACATTACCAGTGATCAGTTGCTGTCACACACATCTTGACCTGAATGCCACAGGCAGGTACTTGTTATGCACAATGCTAATGTCTGTTATTGAAAGTGAAAAAAAAATCTAACTTGCTTTTTCAGGATACAGTGCAACCCTCCCTCACCTACACAGTAAATTTCATCACAGACAACCCCATATCCATCAGTTATAGCCCCTGTATTGAATATACACATGACTGAAAATAACCACAGTAAAGTA